>NC_056741.1:1300233902-1300358902 GCF_019279795.1 Protopterus annectens
TTCATCTTTCAAGGGTTACTTCCTTTTCCTTTTGCAGCATGAACCTATGAACCATTCTGAGGGGATAAACACAGGACTTTTCCAATAAGTGGTTTGCTTGGAATAGACAGTATTCTTGATAATGAAGTTTGAAAAGTAACCCTGTTTTTTTTTTTTTTTTTTTTTTCTGAATGACTGTTAATGGTGCTTACAGCTGTTGGCTAAATACATGGACTTTTAGGTTTTTGGTATTACTAATGTTTCTGTAACCAGGAATCTGTGCTCCAGCTTCGGAGTTTTATATCAGTCGTTTCAAAAGCAAGGGTTATGATTCCACATAATAATTATAAAACAGACAGGGAATCTCCTATCTTTTAATGTAGCTATGTGAATTGTCATGCAGCTTTTGCATGAGAGCATGAGACTTTCAGCAAATTATTACACTTTGGGTCTCAACATATGATTTTGAGAAACATAAAGAGTCCGTGTAGTATATTGAACAATATTGTGTGTCCTTTGAAACCCAGTATACAATTGTTTGAGTCAAGAGTACAATGCTAGATCATCTGGTAGCAGACAAAAGTCATATGTTTGTAGAGGTCCTGCACCTGAGAGTTTGACTGTAGCATTCAGAGTGTCTGAAATTCTGCTCAGCAATTCAAGTATACATAATTTGCTTCAAGTATGGATAAAACTGAAAGGACAAGATGAGGAGTTTTTTTCTTATTGTCTACATAGTTTATTTTAATATGCCATATCCTAAAATGTCTGAAGGATAGTAGGAACTATTTAGACTGAAGAGAAAGAAGGCTGTTTACTGTTAACCAGGAGTACTGTACCACTCCCAAATCGCCCTTATCTGTTTCAGAATCTAGCTTTGCCTCTTTATTGTATTGTCACCTATAGATATTCCAGGATTTTCTCATCAGTATCCATATGACCTTAATGATGCGTAATGTAGTGGTTATTCACATTAATTATGATGACCTATTCCTAAACGTTTATATGGAAGTCAATCCTTTTAATACTGTAATAAGGATTGCTGGAACAAGCTCAGCTTTTGTGTTTGCAGTGGTAGTGTGCTACTATTTCAACTTTTGAAAAACTGGAACATATGAATTTCTGCAGCAAGTTCTTTTAAGTGTGTACAGTACTGACCTCAGCAACTACAGAATGATGACCTCATCATACATGTTCTGGAATGGCAGTTTAATTACTCATTAACATTTGGGTCGAGGCATTGTTAGTTACAGGTGCGCACACATATATACACCATATACCTGTGTATGTAAATACATACACATTTGTACAGTATGTTTGTATGTATGTAGAGAGAGAGAGAAAGGGCATGGCATCTTATGACATTCATGTAAACTACAAGAAAGGCGGAAACATCAACTTCATAGAGCACACGACAAACTAAAATTTTGTGGAGCGCTTTTCATCTTGAAACCTTTGCCAGACTTCATAGGGTAAAAATTGGGCCACAGAGATGGAGAAGCTTTTGTATGGGGGTCATGCCTCGCCTCGTGATGACATCATCTCGAAGGCATATAAAGCAATACCTAAACTATGTCAAAGAATATATTTAAACATTTACTTTATTTATTTATTTAATTTATTTATTTAAGTTTGATGACCAGGGAAGTCCACTGGGCCCAAAAGAGCCCATTTTCAGTGGAGGCCCGGGGAGAAAAGCTTCACAATATTTGCAAGTTACATTTCACATATTACAAAAGGACATAGTTCATACAGCTAATTAAACATTTACAGATAAGCTATTTGCAATTGGCTTGTCACAATGTTACAAAAATGAAATGACATAATTCAATACAGAAATTTCAACATTTGCATAAAGTGAATATTTTTGTTATAAACTCAGTTGTAGGTTTAACATTTCAAAATATATAGCTACTAGCCATTAGTAGGTTAGGAAAATATTATGCATGGAGAGGGCAATAGTATATTTGAGATTGGAGAGTATAGTACAATAAATATTAGAGAGAAAATTAGTTTTTTGTAGGGGAGGGATTGTTTTGGGTGGGATGAAGTAATAGTAGAGGTAGTTGGATGAGTCAGTGCAAGGTGGAATAAGGAGGGTTAAGTTGGAGCACGGCAAGGGCATTCCCATTTGGAAGAAAGATGACAGAGTAGCTGAGATTTGAAATTTTGTATGGTTAGGTAGGTTGCGTAGGTGTGTGAGGAGAGAGTTCCACTGTTTAGTTAAGGAGTGGGACAGCAGTAGATGGCCAGGAAGTCATGCAGGTTTGTGGACCTGGAGATTTTGGTTTTTGGATCTGAATGAGCGGTTGGGAATGTAAAGTTTTAAGGAAGTAGCAAGAGCTGGGCAGTTGGCGAGTTTAAAGATGAACTTGTGGGCAGTGGTGAGTTGTAGGTAACTGAAGTAGTTAAGTAGTTCAAGCTAGTTGAGGGTGAGGAGGGAGTGGCAGTGGTGAGATGAGTTTTTTTAATTGGTTGCAGATTTGGAGATATTGTGGTAGCAGGATTCAAGTTTGGACCGAAGGCCAAGATGGAGATTGGTGAAAAGAGGGGCACCATACATAAGGGAGGGAGTAAGAAGGCGGATGCAAGAGTTTGACAGGTAGAGGGTCTTAGGAAGTGGTTGTGCCTGTAGAGAAGACCTAACGTTTGGTAGATTTTCTTGAGTCTGGAATGGATGTGGGTGTCAAATTTTAGTTCTTCATCAATAATAATGCCAAGAAGCTTGGTGTTGGGAACAATTTCAAGGAGGGTGTTGTTTTGGCTTTGTATGGTGAATGTGGATTTCTCAGTGGAGTTTTTGGTAGGGGAAAACCATTAGTTTGGTTTTATTTGCATTTAGTGCCATATGGTTAGACTGCATCCAGGTTTCTGTTTAGGAGAAGGCTAGTTGGGTTTTTGCTAGGAGCACGGAGTGGGAGAAGGCTGAGCAGATGATTGTTGATTCATCTGCATATTGGATGATAGATGAGTCTGGGATGGATTGGTGAAAGTTGTTAATGAATAGGTTGAAGAGAAGAGGGCCAAGAACAGAGCCTTGTGGGACACCTGTGGGTGTGAGAAGGAAGGGGGAAGTTGAAGTTTTCCATTGGACAGCTTGTTGGCGGTTGGACAAGTAGCTGGAAAACCAGGTGATGGTGGTGGGAGAAAGGTGTAGGGTGGAGAGTTAGGATATAAGTAGGGTGTGTGAGATGGTGTCAAAGGCCTTTGACAGATCTAGGAATAATGTGGATACCCAGCTGTACTCTGTTGCATATCGCCTACTCAGAGAAGATCTCTGCTTAACATACAAGGCCATGTCAAATCCAGTGCTGTTGGACATGCTACAATTAAAGAAATCCCAATTCCTCAGAGCTACACGCTCCAGGGATCTAAACCTATCACAATTAACAAGACATGCTGGAGGGATAGGTTCCTGACCCAGAGACTCCCCATACTCTGGAATAGACTGCCCATACATGTCAAGCCTAGCGCCTCTTTGGCCCTCTTCAAAAGGAACCCTGATGATTGGATGGGAGATAGGAATTTCACCCCGGGGATCACATCACTGTTCACCTCTGGGATTACATCACTCACCTTGCTAGAGAGGGGACCAGGGAAGTAAATATTCTGGGAAGAAATCGCCAGGGAATTGTTATGGCTAGGCTTGTATAGGCCCTAGGGCCAATAGCCTAGTACCAACCTATGAACCATACATGTCAAGCAAAGCGCCTCCTTGGCCCTCTTCAAAAGGAACCTTGATGATTGGATGGGAGAAAGGAAATTCACCCCGGGGATCATGTCAGTCGTTCTGCTAGACAGGGGTGTGTGTATGTGTGTGTAAAAAACAAAGCACAAAATAATTTAGCACCAACAAAACAGTTATGCAATTGAAAAACAATTTATTGTCATGGCATAAATCCAGCAATGGTGAACAGCACAGCACACCTGGGTTTCACCTCCTAGCTTTTTCAATGTGATAATATAATTAGACTGATTGTGACTTCTTATTTATCAGTTGCATCCCTGTGGAGCACAAGCTGTTTACTGGAGAAAACCAGTGTAAGAAAAATGTTGGGGAAATGGCATAACAGAATGAAAAATTAAAAAAGTAGTGAAACAGAAATGAATTAAACATCCATACACAGTCCATAATGATTGACCTTGCAGAGTATAGAAAGTAAGTAAAGTGCATTCATTACATATATTTCCCAGTTTGTTGCAAGTTACAACCATTAGTATAATACTGGTATAGAAAAGTTTAGAATACAAACCTAAGTAAAATCAAAGCATGCTATGTGGCTTACAGGCTCACAAGGACCTGCGGCAGCGTAAAAACAAAGCAAAATATTTTTTTAAATATTCATAATTTTTTCAGTCTTTTATACAGTAAATATTTACCAAATCGAAGAACTTGTCCCAGCCTCTTAAAAGCACTGACAAAAACAGCCAGATTTTATTAACAGCAAACAATTAATCAGACGGTATTTGTTAACACTTATTAATTAATAGCTGAAAGCAGTTATCTTACAACTTCTAGTGTTGATAAAGTTTCACTAAAAGCAATACAATTGGTGGAAAAATATTACTGTAGCATAACAGGATTGTTCACTTGGTATGGGACTTCTCACTCAACAGACTTTGATGAAATGTCCACTTTCTCAATGCACCAACCCCTGAAAGTATTTTAAGAAAACAAGACAGCTCCATAAAGCTTATGTCTGCAAATATGCTATCGTCAAAAGGACCTGACTACCAAAAAAGAAATACAGTATTTAAATTGATTTAACTGTGTTCCATGATTATTAACTTGAACTGGAAGTTTTGACTCTGCTCTTCAATTAGTGCTGCTTGAATTTTATTATTTGTTAGTAATTGCAGGTGTGGGGGTAGCCACATTCTTTGATTTCCTGTCCTTGCCTATTTAAGTGGTACAGTTTGAAATATTTTCTGCTTAAAAACCTCAGCTTTGGCCTGCTAACATCTAACTGTATTCAACTGGATGTATAAGAGAATTTAAGTACTTTTAGCTGCACTTTTTTTCAAATACTACAGTATTTAAATTGATTTAACTGTGTTGCATGATTATTAACTGAACTGGAAGTTTTGACTCTGCTCTTCAGTTAGGTTACCCACCCACCCTCCTTGTTTCTGTTTTGGTGTTAATCTTAATGGCTTTGAAACTGCCCGCCCCTCTTGTAAATTTGTGTTTGGATACTCCTTCTGGGCCCATCTCATTTGCTCACTCAACTGAGTGCAGTGAGACCATATTCTGATTTCAAGCACTCCTACTGTGCACAAAGAGAGCATCTGGGAAAGAGAACAAAAAAAAAAAAAAAAATTTAAGCTTGTTTCCTGCCTTTCCTGTTAAGTTGTCTAGACTGTTTGTAGGCTTCTGCGCCCCCAAGCCCTTCTGTGTTGGAGGGAAGCCTTCTAGCTTACTTTTGTTTCTTATAACTAGCCAGTTTTCTAGTTTCAGCACTCAAATCTGTTTCTTTGAACTCAGCACTTGTTCAGAACTCATTGTAAGCACTACATAAGCTGCAAATTACTACAGCGCTCAACATTCCTCACTTGTCTAGTGGAAAGCAGTTTTTAGTACTTAATAGCCATGTCTAAGGGTCAGCTCCCAGTGATTTCTCCTGTCTACCTGATGAATCTGGGCATGATGGGGCAATGCAGCAATTGCCTCATGTACACAGACAACCCTCTCCTCCTACCACCCAACACTACAACCTGTGAGAGATGCACTTATATAGCCAAACTGGAAGCAAACCTCTCCACCCAAGACTGGACTAGACAGTCAAGAGGAGAAGGTAAACACTTCCACCACACCACACTCATCACATAGTCCCTCAAAACCTACACCACCAAAACACACACATAGAAACACAAAACACATACCTACATTCACGGAGGCTCTCAATAAAAACCTGCCTAAGCATCAGGGACATCCAAAGCATAAACACAATCAAACTCCACCCCCCAACACAACCCAAATGACACATAGCCCACAAACTCAGTGTGCCACAGCCCATAAAGCATAACAACATACCCAACACTCTAGTCATAGGTGACTCTATAGTCAGGCACACTGATGTTCCACTCACTAGACTAAACAAGGAGAAAGTTACTGTCAGCTGCCTGTCAGGTGCCAGGATCCGCCACATAACGCATGCACTCAGGTCACTCCACAATAAGTACAAATATGACACTGTCATTGTCCATGTTGGTGTGAATGACCTGAGACGTACCTCCCTGGACTACATGAAAAGAGACATGGAGGAGCTCTCCGATCTTGTATCCCAGGCAGGTATGACCCTAACCCTGAGTAGCATCCTGCCATCACCCAGAATGATACCACAGTACAAGGACAAAATGATTGACTTCAACAATTGGCTAAGCTTCTGGTGTCATTCTAAGGGGATCCAGTATTTGTCTGCCTGGGACGACAGGATTGACAGTCCACAATGCTTTGCCAGAGATGGCCTGCACTTGTCGCCCTTAGGATTCCAGACTGGCTAAGGCTCTTGCCACCCCCATAGTGCCTTTTTTAGGCAAGGTTCAAATGACAAATTCACCACCATAACAGGTACAAGCAAGCAAAATCTGAGGGTAATGCTACTCAATGCTCGAAGTCTAAACCTCAAAATGCACTCACTCGAGGCACTCCTTAAAATGGAGAACATTGACATCTGTGCAGTGACAGAGACCTGGTTCAAAGCTCCAGAGAGCACCCCTGCATTACCAGACTTCAATTCATACCACATCTTTCGGCCACCTAACCCAGAAAGAAGCACTAAAGGCAGAGGCGTGTCCATATTCATTAAGGATATCCACACCTCCAGGCTAGTTGCACAGCATAATGCATCCGAGATTATCCAAGTGCAACTAACTCTGGGCAAGACCGCAATCCAAATTGTAGCTTGCTACAGACCCCCCACCATGCCCCAGGATTCACACTCCTCATTTCTTGATACACTGGAATGTATTAGGGTACAACCCAACACCCTAATAATGGGCGATTTCAACTACCCCACCAATAACTGGGAAAACTACTCATGTACCAACTCTTTTGCTCAACGTTTTCTAGAATTCATAAATTCCAACGCCTTGGATCAACTTATTCACACCTCCACCAGGGGTAGCAATATCCTTGACCTGGTCATTACCAACATGGGAAACCGGTGTTCCACACCAGAGGTCAATTCCTCGTTGGTCAGATCCGACCACAAGCTAATCAGCCTAGACATCCACATCCCACCCCCATCCCCAATTAGGGAAACCATCGTAAAAAAACTTCTCCAAAGCCAACTTCACACTTCTTAAGACAGAAGTGGCAAACTTCATGACACCCATGCAGACAGACAACAGAGGTATGACTGTCAAATCCTACACAAATGCACTTTATAAGGACTTACACGAGTGCATGGATCATTCTATCCCTAATAGAACCAAGATGTTATCCTCCAAAAAAAGGAAGCCGATCTGGTGGTCCTCTGCCATTCAGGTCATTCACACCAACATGGACAACAGAAGAAACTGTTGCAAAAAAAGAGTAAAATCCTATGACTGGAGGAACTCCCTGGTCAACCTCAATAAGAAGCTGAGATCCCTCATAAAATCCTCCAAAGCTAGTTACGAAAACAAAATTGCCACTGACTCTAAAAACAACCACAAAGCATTCTATAGCTATATCAAGAATCTAAATGGGAACATTCAGATCTGCTCTGAGTTACAGCACAATGGCACTAAATATACAGAACCAACTGATATTGCCAACATCCAAGCAGACAGGTTCAGTGCTAACTTTACCCCCCTCTCACCCCCTAGAGGGCCCATCTCTCTACTGGAAGAATGCAAAGTTCCTATAATCACAGCTGCACAGGTAAAAAACACACTCTCCAAAGCCAAGAACACAGCATCCATGAGACCTGACAATATCCCAGGCTGTGTTCTACACAAACTACAGAATGAACTGGCACCCTACCTAAGTACCATGTTCAATCATAGCCTCACCTCAGGCTTTGTACTCACTGAATGGCGCACCGCAACGGTTATCCAACTCCACAAAGAGGGAGCTACGACGGACCCTGGGAACTACCGCCCCATTAGCCTGACGAGCCTGGTCTGCAAGGCCATGGAATGCATCATCGTGGAACTCATAAACAAAGACATTGGTAATCTCCAAACTCTGGACCCTACCCAGTTTGGATTTGTAAAAGTCAGATCATGTCTCCTAAACCTGATTGACTTCTTTGAAGCAGTCACCAAAGCCATAGATGAGGGTAAAATGGTTCACACAGCTTATCTAGATCTCACCAAGGCTTTCGACACCATCCCCCACTCTGGAATTATAGATAAGCTCACAAAACTAGGTATAAATCCCTATGTCACAAGATGGGTTGCCAACTGGCTCACGGACAGAACCCACACTGTGAAAGTAGCGGATTCCAAATCCGACATCAGACCAGTGACAAGTGGAGTACCACAGGGTTCAGTCCTGGGTCCTCTCCTGTTTGGTATCTACTTCTCTGAAGTGCAGGCCAACACAGAAGGTCTCTGGCTAACAAAGTTTGCAGATGACTGCAAACTAGGAGCCATAATCGAAACTCCTAACGATGTGGACAAACTACAATAGGGCCTCACTGAGACAGATACCTGGTGTCAAAGCCATGGCCTGAAGCTCAATGCCAAAAAGTGTATTGTCATCCCCTTTGGTAAAAACTCTGTACCCATGAACTATCACATAGCTGGTAGTCTACTTAATGCTGAAAATGTGATGAGACCTTGGGACACAGGTGGACAGTAGTCTCTCCTTTGATAATCACATTGCCACAGTGGTCAGGAAATCCTTCTATGTGGCTCATCTCATCACAAAAGGATTCTCATCCAGAAAAAAAAAGAGGTCATTGTTCCCCTCTACTCATCACTCATTAGACCCATTATAGAGTACAACGCCCCTTTTGGTATGTACCTCACAAGACATCTACAACAACTAGAAAGACCACAGAAATACCTCACAAAGAGGATTACTGGCCTCAAACAGATGCCCTATGCAGACCATCTCAAAAAACTACAGCTTTACTCCATCGCATATCGCCTACTCAGGGGCGATCTCTGCCTAACATACAAAGCTATGTCAAACCCAGAGCTGTTGGACATGCTCCACTTAAAGAAATCCCAATCCCTCTGAGCTACATGCTCTAGGGACCTAAACCTTGTCACCACAATAAACAGAACATGCTGAAGGGATAGATTCCTGTCTCAGAGACTTCCCATACTCTGGAACAGACTACCTATCTATGTCAAACAGAGCTCCTCATTAGCACTCTTGATGATTGGATGGGAAATGGGAAATTCACCCCGGGGATCACTTCTGTGGCTCTGCTCGACAGGGGCACAGGAAAATAATTTTCTTGGGTGGCGAAAGCCAGGGTACATTTTTTGGCTAGGCTTGTATGGGCCTTAGGGCCGATAGCCTAGTACCTACCTATGAAGTTATGTCTTACCATAACGTTCCATCTGTGTTGTTCATCTTCGTTCATTCATTACTGATGGGATTCAGTTCCGAGCCCTTGGAACTCAGTCTGCCTATTACCAAGCTCGTGCCAGCCAAAAAAAACTCTCGAGCTAAGTCTCTACTCAGAATACCCTTCTCCCTGTTACCTCAGATCGAGTTTGCTAAGAAAGGAAGTAAAGCCGAGGCCACTTCTACGCAACTACCCTAGTACACCACTCAGACCCAAAGCATCCCTCAGGAGCCTTTGGAGGGGGAAGGAGGGTGGGAGGTGATGAATGAAAGAAGATGAACAACACAGATGGAATGTTATGGTAAGACATAACTTCTTTATCTGATGTTGTTAATCTTCTTTCCATTCATCACTGATGGGACAGAATCCCAAGCTACCTTGAGGTCCATGGGCGGCCCTCATGGAAGAACATTCCTGAGTACCATTGAGCCAAAGGTGGCTCTCCCCCTGGAGACCAAGTCCAATTTGTAATGATTGATAAAGGTATGAGGCTTAGCTCAAGTAGCTGCTGTGCAGATGTCATCCATGGATGCCCTGGAATGGAATGCTATAGTTGCCATAGATCTAGTGGAGTGGGCTTTAACTTTTGGCACGGATTCATTATGGTGGGAATAAGTGACACGTATGCAGTCTCTTAGCCATTTTGATAGTGTAACCTTGGAAACAGCCTCTCCCATCTTGGGTCCCGAGAAGGAGATGAAAAGCTGTTCAGATTTACGGACAGGTTTGGTCCTGTCTAGGTAAAACCTTAATTGTCTATGTATGTCTACGGTATGAAGGCATACTCTCCTCTATTGGCAAAATTCAGAAAGAACACAGGTAGATCAATGGACTGGTTAATAGAGAATTCAGAAACCACTTTGGAAAGAAAGGATGGGTTCGTTCGAAGTGACACACTGTCTTTGTGAAAGACCAGGCAGGGCTTCTTGATACACAATTACTGCAGCTCCAAGACTGTTCTGGCAGAGGTAATGGCTAAGAGAAACAAAGATTTCCAAGACAAAAACTTTAGGTCACACTTAGCCACAGACTCAAAGGGCTTTTGAATCAAAAACTGGAGGACTAAAGTGAGGTTCCATGGTACCATGGGCTGTCTAAGAGGAGGCCTGAGATGGGAGAACCCTTTGAGGAAAGCCTTGCAAAAGCGTAAAGAAATAACAGGGGCACCATTGTGGAAGTTGGAAATTGCCGCTAGATGTACACAAACTATAGAGGCAGAAGCTCCATTATCAAAAGACTTAGCCAAATATTGAAGTACTGCAGTAACTGGAGCCGAATATGGGTCTAGTATGTTATCATTGGACCAAATGGAAAACCTTTTCCATTTATCCTGACATAGTCTTCTGGTGGATGGTTTGTGAGAGGTTAGAATGATGTCTCGAACAGGTGAGGAGAGGTTAGCCTGCCTGGCGACTAGTGGAAGTGGAGAAACCAAGCTGTCAGCTTGAGAGTGGACAGGTTTGGGTGACTCAGCCCTTGGGGGTGAGTGATCAGCTCTGGCAGAGGGCCCAGAATCCACGGCGGGAATACTAGGTGAGGCCGAAGGTAGGGGAACCAAACTTGTCGAGGCCAGAATGGGGCTATGAGGATCATCTTGCATCTCAACTGAAGAGCTTTCTTTAGAAATTGTGGGATCAGAGGAATGGGAGGATAGGTGTAGAGAAGTCCCGTGGGCCAATCATGGCTCAGAGCATCCCTCGGTGACTCAACCTGCTGGCGAAGTAGCGCGAAGTAGCTGCTGCACTTGGTGTTTGATAAGGAGACGAAAAGGTCGCAGCAAGGCTGGCCGCAGTGGCTGAAGATTACAGACGCCACCTTGGATTTGGGGGACCACTCGTGGGGCATGAGGATGCATCTGCTCAGTTTGTTTGCAATCACATTGGAGCTCCCCAGGATATGCATTGCTATCAGAAAGCGGTTGGAAGCTATCACCCACTGCCAGATTCTCATGGCTTCTCAACAAAGGAAGTAGGACTTGGTTCCTCCTTGCTTGTTAATGTACCAGACCACTGACATTGTCCGATTGGATTGCAATTGTCCCGGAGGGGACAGCCGCATGGAACACCTGCAACACTAACAGCACGGCCCTCAGTTCTAGGACACTGATAATCAGGAAGGCCTCTGAGGTGGACCATGTGCCTTGGACAGTCTTTCCCTGAAAATGCCCCCCATCTGATTAGGGAAGCATCCCTGGTCACAATGGCTGTGGGCTGGGAAGGTTGAAAATTCAGCTCCAAAGATCTTCGTCTGGCCTCATCCACCAAAGCAGGCCCTGCTTGCAAGAGTTGGTTATTCGAATCTTGTAATCCAGGGGATGACAGTTTGGGAACCATTGACACAGAAGGAGCCATTGTAGAATTCACACATGTAGCTTAGCTCGAGGCACTATTGGAATTGATACAGCCATAGAACATAGAGCTTGGAGAACTTGTCTTGCAGGGACTAATGTTTGAAAAAAAATCACTTGGAGCTGAAGCCTCAATCAGTGGAGTCTGTGAAGAGGGAGTGATACCAGACAGGGCTGAGAATTGAACACTGCTCCAATGAACTCTATTTGTTGTGTAGGGATAAGGTTTGATTTCTCCCAATGTATTGTTATTCCCAACAATTTTGCCAGAGAGAGAGAGTATGTCGTACAGCAGTTACCAGAAGATGCTTGGTGGGGGTGGTAAGGAGCCAGTCGTCTAGATAAGGAAACACCCGGAATCTTTTTAGTCTCAAGTGAGCTGTTACCATTGCCATGCATTTCGTGAACACTCTGGGGGCTGTAGAGAGACCAAATGGCAGGGCATGGAATTGGTAATGACTGGCTCCTAGCTGGAAGCGAAGCAGACTCCTGGGGCATTTGCCCATCTTGATGTGTTAATACGCCTTCCAGAGATCTATAGAGCACATCCAATCGCCTTCTCTTAAAAAGGGAAGGATGGACTGAACTGTGACCATTCGGAATTTGGTTTGGGTGACAGACTTGTTTAAGCTGCTGAGATCCAAAATGGGTCTTCAGCCCCCTGTCTTTTTGGCACCAAAAAGAGACTTGTGTAAAATCTGGATCCACTCTGGTCTGGTGGGACTGGTTGGATGACTCTTTTTTGGGACAGTTTTATAATCTCTGAAGCTGCTGCTTCCCTTTGACTGGGTGGCACATGGGAAGTTTTCTTGGAAAATTTGGTTGACAAAAAAGGGGAATGGTGTGACCTCTGGTGATAATCTTCTGCACCCAGTGATCGGTGTTGATTTGAGTGCCAGGCGGCTTGGTGCAGAGAGAAACGACCCCCGACTGCTTCCAGAGGTAAGCAATCGGGCTGCCCTCAGGAGCGCTGATAAGGCTGTCCAGAGAAAGAGTCCCTGGAGACTTGGTTGCGAGGGCCGCCTCTGCCTCTATAGGAGCATCTTCTAAAATTGTTACCCCCTCTGCCTCTGGGAGTATCATCACCACATGTGACATGGAAAGGATCCTGAGATTTCTTATGCCACATTTTCCCGGTCCTCTGATTCCTGGAGAAGGTACGTTGAGGGTTGGAAAATCATAGGCTTACTGCAGACAAGGGTTTTTCCATCTTGCTCGCACCTGGCTAGTGTGTCCTTCACTTTGGAGCCAAAGAGGGATGAAGCTTCGATAGGAGCATTCGGAAAGGAAGACTTTAAAGAATCCGTGAGGTCACAGATGCACATCCAGGCATGACGTCTCATAATAATGCCTGAACCCGCTGCTCTAGCCGCCCCTTTGGTCATGTGTGAGAGCAACCTCATGGACGAGTTGGATATTGATTCCAGGGTTGCTAGCTGCGAGACCACTTTGTCCCTGACCTCGTCAGACAACTGTCCTGCGTGTGTCCCAGACAGTTTAGAGATCAAGTCCCTCTGGAGCCTCACAAAATGTGCCAAATAATTCGGGGACCATATAGCAAAGGTCTCTGATGCACAAAACACATTTCCCAAGTCTGTCCATCGCCCAAGACTCCCTGTTGGATGGGTACACAGCAGGACTTTCCTCAGCCAAGTCCTTTTTTGTAGCCACCACCACCACCATAGCACCAACTGGTAACCCTTTGGACCAGTGCGGATTCTCAGCAGGATGGGACAGAATTTTGTCTGGTCTCCAGGGGATCGCCTCAATGGAATCAGGGTTCTTCCACACACGCTGCATGATGAGCTGGACGAGTTCATCGGCAGGCGGGATCACCCAAGAGGTAGATGGCTGGGCACGAAAAGCCTGAGGAACATGGGTTCCTCAGATGAAGGGTTGGAGGGCTTCCAGTCACCTCTCTGTTTAACATTTCCAGGATGTCTCCAAAGGAGACATCCTCAGGAGGTGACTGTGGGGACCCTTCACCATCACTATAATCCATGTCTTCCATTAAGGACTCCTCAGGCGAGTCCATGTGCTTCCTCTTGCACGTCTTCTTTCAAGGGGGCTCCTCAGTGTGGGTCTCTGAGGAGGACTTGGAAGAGTGGGTACCCTGAACAGAGGTGTCCTGTGGCTTCTCTACCCAATGTCCTGGGGGGGTGGTCTGTGACACCTGCAGCTAAGGGGGCAAAAACTGGGAATCCGACATCTTAGGAGTGCTACCAGAAGCAAGAGCCCTCTCCATCACGTGGAAGGCAGGCCTGCTCGAAGAGAGAAGGGAGCCCAGAACTGAGAAAGACAACCTCGGGACTGGGGTCACACCCCGCTCTGATGGACCCAACCCCACAAATGGAGCTTCAAGCAAGATTGGCGCTGAAGCAGCCATCGGCACCAAGGAGGGCACCCAGGAGAACTGTACCCCAGGCCGACGCACCCATCCCCCAGTCCCCAGATTGAGGAAGGACTGGTTCGGTGGGAACCAAAGACCAAAGGGACAAACTCAGAGCCGGAGTAAGATGTACCATAGGTGCCAAGGTGGTGGGTTCCAAGAAGGATGTCAGAACAGAAGGCTTTGGAACCGAGATGGTCGAAGGAGGAGTGCAAGATGGAGTCAACCCAAGTCCAGCAGGTGGATGGGTTTTAGAAAGTGATGGAATCCCCCTGGCTACTAACAGCTGATCCACAAGATGTACCACGTCGTGTTCCGAAAGGCTCCTGGTGGATCTAGTGGATACTCCAGATGGGGAGTCAGGATGTTCTGGTGGATCTAGTGGATACTCCAGATGGGGAGTCAGGATGTTCAAGAAATGGGCTATATGCTTGGCCCATAAACGGGTCTACTGAGGGAGAGTATCGGTTCTGTGGTGCAATGTCTGCCAGCACCGAAGTCTCTAGCTTTGAGACCGGAAGCAAAGGGGTCAGATCCAATGAGGGTGATACAACACTCGGTGCCGAAGTGGCAGTCGGAGCCAAAACGGTCGGTTCCAAAATGGAAATCGAAGTCGAAGTAGAAGGTGTGCCAGGAGCCAAAGAAGCTACAGGTGCCGAAGTCGTAATAGGTGTGGTAAGATCTATGATCGGTGCCAGAGGCAGAGTCTGTGCCAATACAGGTGTCGGTATCAAAGGCTTTGAGACAGTTGGAGCCGAGGAAGGCAGAGCCGAAGAGGCAGATTTATGCTCCGACGATAACTTGGGGACTTTAGATTTCCCAGGTTTGCTCTGATCACCTGATGGTGAAGAAGAAACAAAATGGGATCTCTTTTTGTCCTTAGAAGGAGGGGTTGAGACCTCCATCGCAGAAATGGCCTCTGAGAAGGGAGACTTGAGTAACCCCTTCAGAATGAGTTTATTTTTGCGGTCATTAAGATAGCGATGGCTGAAACTTTGACAAATATGATATGGAGGCTGCAGTGAAAGGTGGGCCACTCCCAAACAGTATACACAGTCATCATGCAAGTCACTGTTAGGTAACTTGCCCTTACAGGAAGTACAATGCTTAAACCCAGACGTACCCTTCTTATCCGCCATTTTAATAGAAAGGATACCACAACTAACAGTATAATCCAACAATAATGCAGTCACTCAGTTAAAAAAACACAAGAAATCACAAGAAAAATACCAATATTACAACACACTGTATAAGTGAAGAAAGGGAAACACCTGAATATAGATAAAAGGCTAAGAGGTTAGGCAAGAGAAAGCAATGCCAGCTATGGTACTGAAGAAATACCACAAGGGTAAGGGGAAAGGCCGTACCAACAATGGTACTTAAGTTTATCAATGGTAACAACAGATAGAGTGGAGAATATATGGTTAGATCGAAGAAGAGACACTAGAAATTCTAAAGGTTTAGTAAAATATGAAGATATCCAAACACTTTTACACAAATATCAAAAAAGATTTTACTTAGCTGACAGCTCGGCTGAAACGCAGCTTTAGGGCTACGTGGCAAGCGAGATCTGGGGTAACAGGGAGAAGGGCATTCTGGGTAGAGACTTAGCTTGAGAGTTTTTTTGGCTGGCGCGAGGTTGGTAATAGGCAGACTCTGTTCCGAGCATCAGTGATGAATGGAAAGAAGATTAACAACATCAGACCTACTTTTTCAAAACAAACCTACAGTTCTAGTTAGACATCAGCACACATTCCATTTCAGTGAAGGCAAGAAATGCAATCAATTCACAGGTCACTGCATCTTGGAAAAAAGAAAGCTACTTCAGGTTGTGGCACCTCAAACAAAATGGGTTGCTTCATCAGTGGTTTAAATAAACCACCCGTTTCCTTATGTTCAACTGAGAGATGCAACAGTTTTCAGAAAAGCAATTTTGCTAAAATGTACCACTACTATATTTTTGTCTGCGGTGGTGCAGTGGTAGCGTTGTTGCCTCACAGCAGGAGGTTTTCCCATTTGATTCTCGGCTGGAGTGCGGGGAGTACCTTCTGTGTGGAGTCTGCATGTCCTCCCCGCGGTTGGGTGGGCATTCAAAAGACATATGTAAATGGGCGTGCCTTCGTTGAAGGTTGAACATTGAGCTGGCACCTCGGCATTCGTGAAAATCTACTGCCAATCATTTAGCGAACCAGAGTTCCGCTGTTGCGACCCCTAACCGGGAAAAGCCAAAAGACAAACAACAACAACTATATTTTTGTACCCTGACAATGAAGGCGACCTGAAAAAAAAGTATTTTTATTTGGAAATCATTTTTTGACACACTCTAGGAATTAAATGGCTTGAGAGTCCACAAAGTGAAAATAATGTATACATGCGGTTGGTGAACCACAGCAGTTTACTGCCATTATTGACCTAAGAATTTGTATGGACACGAGGAGTTATAGATTTCACCAGAAAATAATCACATAAGATTCAGATGTGTTTTGCAAACTTCAGGAACATAATTGAATATTCTGGGTTTTCCAATGTGTATGTAACTCATTATCCAATTTTTCAACCTATTAATGTGACTGTATTGCTTGGTCCTTCCTTTGTTTATATCTGTTTATTACATTTTCATGATATGATCACAGAATGACTATCACACAGTGTATTGCATGTCAGTGCTAACCACTTTAACTGTCAGAATTCAACTATCTGTACAGAAAACAAATTTCAGCACCCCAAATTTAAGAAAGAAAACAAAGCTTTGAATAAATCTGTATGTACATTTTGAAGGATGTTGACAGGCAGAAATGACCCTCTTCTTCCTGTATTTGTTATACTGCAATTGGTATAATCAAGTTCTAGAGGTGGAGAAGGTTACATATGGCATCTTTTATCAGACAGTATGTAGGTTTTTGATTTGTTGATAAGATGTTAATTTGAAATTCTGAAGTCATTAATGAGTGCAGCATTTGATAGCATTAGACTATTAGGTTGAAATTCTTTGAGCTGAATTTGGACTGTGTCACAAAGACTGATATTTACTTATGATATAAGTTGATTGACAGTTTGTATTTCCAGGGAATATGTATGTCCTTTTGATAATAGCATATTTGTAAACAATGGCATGGAAACATTTTCTCCTTTTCCACTTCCCATAGTACCAGTAAGTCATTTTATAAGTGTATAATGGAGTTCAAAAAAGAATCTTTCACATCACATCAACTAAAAAGCTATGCCGCAAGCACACATACTTCCTCAAAAAGAAGAGCAGTTGTTATCTACTCTGTTCTTTTAAGAATGACGAACTTTCATAAACTGGGCTATAAATTGAAAATAGTAAAAACCAACCATTATTCATGATGCCTCCCAATATTATAGCATCTGTCTTTGAAGAACATACAGCACCCCAAACTTAAGTAAGAAAACACAGCAACTTATTGAAAATGTAACACTTCAATCTCTCATTTGAAAAGAATTACTACTGTGGCACACAGCCATTGTAAGAGTGTTCCACTGTTATTCTTTTCCAGCAAAGGTATTTCAATACATACAAACATTTAATATAAATATTACAGGGATAGGCAATAATGCTCTTCTTGTCTGCCAATATACCAAAACAATCATTCCCATAACAGGAGTCAACATTGTTCTTAAAAATGGTGGTAGCTCACATTCAAGTAAGGAATAGGTATCACTAGAGTCACACAATGTACAGGTGAAGTACAATATAGTTAACTATTATTGTACCTCAACAGGACTTTAGTATATGCCAGACTTGTGTAACGGTTCCATCACTCGCATCACAAAGGTTCCACCATTCCAGTTACAGGGTATGAGGAGCTGGAATGCAAATCATTCAACAGCCACATATCAATTCATTTCTTTGAGACAGGCAGGACAATATCTGAATGATCCAGATGTTAAACAAATGCTGTCTCATTTGATTACAATAATTGACCATCAGCCAGACCACTCCTGAAACATCCAAACATCAAATCCACAATGCAACAAAGCATTTTCATTAAATTAATACAGAAAGGTCTATGAAAAGAAAAGGTTGCTATTTTGTTCATTTGTACAGCTAAAGAAATTAAATACATAAGAAAAACTGTATACACTGTTTTCATAAAATTTGTAATCTGGTGAATTTTTTTAATTATAATTTTTCTGTTGCCCCGCTGATTGCTGACCATTTGCTTGCCATGATTTACTGGTCCATTCATTCTGAGCTTCTGCATCACTTCACTGGGACTGCCTATGCCCTTGATGCAGAAGGATGACCAGTCCCTCATGTCTCTTCAAGGGCTACCATATTGGCTTGCATGGACCCACTCTCATCCCTCTTCTCTGAGGCCATCCTTACGAGAGTGGTCTATGCCACTCCCCTGGAGTGGCAGGTCAAAACAGAGGGAGGAGCTACCATAACCCTCACTCCCATGTCCAGGTGAGCATGCTGATTTAAGTTGCATTTCTCTCACCCACCCCTCTTTGGCTCTTCCAGCTTTATTATTTATTTATTTACATTTGTTTGTCACGATGATCCAGCTGGACACAGCTCTTCTTTAGCAGAACCTTGAGGAGAAAAGTTCTACTTGAAGTTATAAAAAAACAATAAATAAGATTTTACAGTACAATTTTCAAACAGTTGTACAGCAGAAAATAAGCATGGAATTCAACAATGTATAAATACATATGAGCAGGAGCTTCCAGAGCCTTTAATTGATCTCCGATCATCTGGGTTGTGGTCGGGGCTTTTTCCTTCTGCTTAAAGCCAGGGCTAATCTGTTGCAATTTAATCAAAACTGGTGAGGTAAAAGAGACAGGCCTATACCACCACTTAGATAAACATCTCTTAATGCTGGTTAATGAACATCTATCATGCAGTGTACATGTACTAAAAAACTAGAATCAGAAAATAATGTAGTGTAAACAGGCAAACTAATGGAGGGAAAGGAAGGGAAGTTATACATTGCATTATAGATGGACTGCAAGAAAGGAGTGACCCACCACAGAGAGCACGCTAAAGCAATGGACAAAGGATAGATTAGAGGAGGCAACTTGCATAGTTTCAGGAATATACTGGGACAAGGTGACTAGTGCAGTCCACAAATAATGACCAATGGGACAGCAGTGATGCAAGTCATCTGGGAAATAATTGCAGTTCACAGTGGACAGATTAAGTTGAGTAATCCAGTTCTCTGTGGACACACAGAGCAAGAAATAATATCCACAATGAAATGAAGTAGGTGGTGGCAAACTATGTTTCTAAAAATAACCTTGCTAGTAAATTATTGATTTATCCTGTACCTTTTTTAGGCCTTTCTGATCTGTGTTAAATAAGATTTGCCTTTTTTTAATACATTTTTACAAAGGGAATCAAGGCACCACTGTTTCCTGGCACATCATACTGTTAGCAGTCATGAAAAATTCTTACTAATCAGTTCATAGTGTCATAGGAGTTACAAGGCATGTAAGACAAAAAGCCATGTGCACATTACCAATACCTTCATGACATACCTCCCACTTCCAGGAGGCAAAACATAGCAGGCCAGGGATGAATCTGCAGATACCCTTCCAATCATCCAGGTCCCTCCTGAACAATGTGAGGATTCCTTTTAGCAGGAGGTACATTCTGAGAGTTGGTATTGGGAAATTGCAAATGGTCTTTTAACTTGCACATCTTGTAGCTCATATGATCCTATAGTAAGAGTGCTACCTTACTTCTAACAGCATGGATGTGCCAAATAGACAAACTTATTTAAAAAATGCAAAACATATTTATTACAGAACAAAAAGACTTTATAAAATAAATACATAAAAAATAAGAATTATTGGACAAACCAGTACTTTACTAGGTGGAGTTATCATTCCATAACCTCCACGCTGGACTGTCTCCAATGCATCCCCTTAAAAATAGCATCACCCATTACCTTTAAACCCCCTCCACTCATAGAATCACAACTGCAACCTGGAATCACATTTCTCTCACTGACATGGTGAGCCTCTAATCTGAAATGCTACAAATAAGTGCTAGTATATATAATGCACATGCTTATTCATGGTAGAGGGGAAGGAGATAGTCACCTAGTCGTTGAATGTATAACCCAAGATGGATATATTCATGCATTTTTTAAACAGAACATCATCTAATTTTTGAATGACTGACTTGTCCTGGAGATCTACAGTTCGCTTGCCATCAGACAAAATATGCCAAATGAAATCTTTAGCAGAAAAACTGCACTGTTAGCCGTTAAGCCAAACTTATCACATCACACTTTTTAAAATTCTGAGGGTGCACTGCTCAAATATACTTTTTAGTTTAAATGCATATTCTTTCATGTTACAGCTCAAATGACATGATGAGGCCAGAGTAATTTAAGGTCAGGATGGTTGCAGTTAACAGTTCTTTTTGAATCCCTAATTTACTAACAGGGATGAATAACTATCATATTTTCAATTGGCAAGTAAATTGAACTGATAAAAACACAGAAGAACTCCGGTATGACCAAGGTTTCCAGTTTCAATTGAAGTTTTACTATTAAAACATAAGCAGTTTCACAGGAAAATCTGCTTCATCAGATGCTAATTAGCATTAATGGTCGTACCCTAGTTCTTCTGTGTTTTTATCATTACTTGCTTTTGGATTTATTCAGAACTGAGGAACCTGTGTGGGCTGGTGACTGCTTTTGAGGTAAACTGAACTGTCCATTTATGCTTCATTATATACATTATTCTTTTAACAGAATATTAGACAGGTCACAGTTAAGTCCTATACTGCCTTCCCATAATAATATGAAACTACAATGTCTATCAGTCACACTCCAATTTACCCTTCCAGGCTTTAGAAAACATCTTCACATGGCAACTGGAAGAGATATATATCTTCCCAAACATGGACACACACACACACACACACAAACATGCATGCACCCGCGCGCACACATACACATACACGCGCGTGCACACACGCATGCACGCGTGCGCCCACGCATACACACACACAGGCACGCACACACACACACACACACACACACAGTAGATTTGGGTCTATATTAAAACACCGAACATTCAAAATGTTGAGTGTTCTAATATTGACCCGTTTTCAGCGAACACTGAAAATATCGAAGAAAGAGAAAACCAAATTTTTTCCTAGGGAAAGAATTTGGTTGTCCATTTCTGTTGCTTCGGTATTTTCAGAGGTCTGGTGGAAAGTTATGGGTCGGGTTCAGGTAAGTGTGCGATTGTGTGGATGTGAGGGTTAGGGCGGGTTAGGTGAGTTAAGGTTAGGGTGCAGGTCAGCTAAGTGCGAGACTGTGTGGACGTGAGGGTTAGGGCGGGGTAGGTGAGCTAGGGTTAGGGCGCGGGTGAGGTGACTGTGCGATAGTGATGGACTTTAGGGTTTGGGTTAAGGTAAGTGGATAGTTAGTGATGTATGTCTAGTTTAGTGTAGGGTTAGGTGTAAGAGTTTAGGTGTATGTGTGTGGATTGCTGTTTGTTTGGTGTGCTTGTGTTATGTGTATGTGTTTTGGAACAGCAAATTTTTTCCCTAGGAAAAAATTTGCTGTTCTGAATGTCTGATGTTTTGAATTTTCGATTGCGGGGTTCGATATTAGAACACTCAACATTTTGAACGTTCGGTGTTCTAATATAGACCCGTAGATTTGACTACTATTAAACTGTTCATCAGGTGAAAAGCCTATAACTACAAACAATATTTCATGATTACTTAAGTTCTATTAAATACCAGTTTTCTCTCCAGTTGTGATACATTTGGTGAGACCTCGTCACATTTACCTGAATGACCAAGCATGCTTCAGGTCACCATCACCAGGTAGCCCTCCCCTATACCCTACCCCCTCAAAAAATCCATTACAGCAACAGCAAAAAACAGTGTCACATGCAAGGATCCATTTATTTTCTTTCTTAAAATGCAAGTACATTGCACTTGGAAGCTATGAACAGCAGGTTCCTGGGATGCATTGCAGAATCCCACCTGTGCAAGAAAATGTAAAGTTTGTTTCAATTACTGACAGCAGGTGAGAGAAAAGAGGAAACTGCATGCAACCAATGACAGCAGAAAAGCAAGACAGTTTACTCCAAAGTGAATAAAACATCTTTTTGATAATAACAATGTTCTTTGAATTGTGATGCAGTATAAAATACTGGTCAAGTTCCTCTTCTACAGCAGCAGTCATGACCTTGCAGCATCTTTTTCCTAAAACTGTCAGGTCTGGCCAAGGATTTCCTTATAAAACAGTCATAAAGAGCTCACATCCACATACTGTAACATGTATTCATATGTCTAGATGCTTATGTTTTCTTAGTTTTTTAGAATGGTTAGCTGGAATCTGAGCCACAACCTTGTTCCACGCTATCACAGCTCATCATGTTGCTTTTACAAATATTCTCTAGATCTAGAAAAAAATCAGATACAAAACAGATTAATGAAATTGTAACAGCAAGATAAAAGCACTAATTACAGATAATTATTTGTTGAATGTTATACCCAGCATATTTGTCTTACATTCCAACTACGTAATTTCATATTATTCTTACTTTACATATTGACATGCTGCACTGGTGCTTAACTATGTCACCTTATCTATAATGCACTATGCTGCTGCCTGCTGTTAGATATGATCTATTCTACATTGTATTTTCTCTGGTCACTCCCAAATAGTCACAATTCATTTGCCCAGCACTCTCATACTATCAACAAAAGTATAGAAAATTATGATCAAGAATCCAGGCTCACTAGAACCAAATGAGTATGCAACATTGACAAGAACAATTCTTTCAGTACAGTATAGACCCAATGATACTGTACAGCATTTTAAGTTTAAAACATGGCATTGATGCATAAAGCCCCAACTCTGGCCCAGATGACTAGGATTCAAAACGCAACCCCAGCAATGGAGGCATACACCAGGAAAGCACGAGAGGGGGTAGTCAATTCCAGCTCACCTAGCTGAGGTGAGGGAGAGATTTGATGAAGTCCTGTCATTTTACTGCCATCTGCAGAAAGCCCTGAAAGTGAGATATACAGGGACACAGCAGTACAAGCCCAGCAATGCAAAGCAAAGCAAATGTACAGAAGTAAGCACATGAAGGGGGTTGTAAGCCTAGTATACAAAAAATGATTGAGTTTGCCAAGGATGATGCCACATAGTGGCTACTCTGCCTTACCTACAGAATGAAAGGTCTGTTTTCAGGTCCTCCTCAGAGTAACCCCAGTCTGGGGAGTACACCAAGCTTGTGAACTTGACAAATGGTGGTTAGCATGCACACTCCAACGGTCACAGCACTAATGAAAGCCAAAAGCAAGAAAAACAATATACAACAGTCTAGACTCCCATGAAATACTCAGAATCTAGCTAATTTTGTAAGATATTCCTGCACACAAGGTTATCTTGGATCTGTCTAAGATTGCACTAGTTAAAACCAATCCAGACAGCTGGATCTGATATCTATAGCTTCACACAAACACAACACATACAGGTATGATCTTTCCACACAAGTGACAAAGCAATAATCTCTTCAAAGACAAATTACATTTTCATTTAACCATTTGCACTGACAGAATTCAGTCAGTGCTGGCACTCATACTTTTGCACATCTCTCAATAAACGCCAGTACTATATTCCCACTTCTGACAATAGCTGGTCTCCCTCCAAAGATGGTATACAGAAAAACAGTTGGTCTTATCCTGTCAATAGTCTTCCATTGCCCCATCATTCTTGAACCTGCTTCATATGTGCTTAAAATGACTCTACTACTACAATAAAAGGTGGTGTGCCAAGACGAAGATGAGAGA
This sequence comes from Protopterus annectens, assembly GCF_019279795.1. NCBI lineage: Eukaryota > Metazoa > Chordata > Ceratodontiformes > Protopteridae > Protopterus > Protopterus annectens. The sequence continues at coordinate 1,300,257,932 of NC_056741.1, forward strand.
TGTCAGAACACTAAGCCTCTGTTTCTGCAAGTGGGTCTACAGTCAGGCACTTGCATCCATGCCACCTAATGTCTAGGTGGGTGGGGGGGGACTAGGTAGCACTGGTAGCTAGGTGGCAAGATAGCTTTACTGAAGAATGGAGTTGGTAATGTAACCAAGGGCAGTGAAAAGGAAGGTCCTGTGACAACAGTACCTGTTTTTCCACTAGAAAGCATTAATACTTGTGTGTCCTACCCAACCTAGAAAGCAGCCACATTAATGAACGCACACGGCAGTCTGCAGCATCAGTTTGCAACAGGTAAACTGAGGTATGGGGTGACAAAGAGGAACAGAGGGAAAAACTAGACAGAAAGCCTACAGTAAAGAGAGCAATAAAAAGGGGCAAGCACTGTCTATTACCTGGTATGAAGTGAGTTTAAATCTGCTTCTTGAAAGTTACAGTAGTTAGCTGAGATGAAAGGAAAGAAAAATAATAAGAAAAATAACAGAAAACATAAAGAAGAAATGAGAGAGTTCTGCAGAAATAAGGGGTGTGACATTTAAAACAGTAGAAAAAGCATACACTAGTGACAAACTGATGCAGGGAAGTTAAGTAATACATTACATCATGGACTGCAGTTTAAAATGGCACTGCTTTTTTTTTTTTTTTTTTACTATTTATTTAGTTTCTTTGTTTTATTTAATTCCCTATACATTTATTAACCAGTGAGTAAACTGGTCTGAAGACCCTTTTCAGCTATGACTCTGGCCAAAACAGTTAAGAACATAGACAGTATTCTAGCATGAAAACAAACACTTGAGTGCCACAACTATATAGCAATGGCAAGATATGCATAATAAAATAAAAACTGTGCCTACATCTTTGTACAAAATAGCAATGGTAAAAGAGGTGATATATAGACACTGCAAAGACTAGCAGTAAATGTAAGAGCAGATTGAGGAAGGGTAAAACAGGGAAGCTTCTACATTCCAGAGAAGAACAGAGGAGTAAAGAGAAAAATGGAAAGGTGTGTGCATAACTGAGTGCACACTATATAAACTAAAAGGTCTCTAATATAGCTAGAAATAAGTAAAGATAGAAGCATTTTGTTACTGTATCTGAGTTGGAAGCTAAACTGTTTGTTTGTAACAATGCCATGGTCTGTGATAAACTACTGGATTTGTTTCTGAAGAGATTTGCAGAGATACCTTGGCAAATGGATCAAGGCTTGCTACTGAATTAGAAGTTATGTACTTACCATAACATTCCATCTGAGTAGGTGGATTCATTTGTCTGCAACCTGTGGGTATGGATCCGATATCGGATCCGAACCGGCATGGTTTATCCAGCTATGGATCCGAGCTCCTAGCTCCTCCCCTCACCCATAATGCCCTGCTCTCCCTACATGACCTCAGATCGAGTTTGCCCTGCACCAACTACCCTAACCAAAGGGTAACACACCCTATGCAGGAAACTGACAAGGCCAGGGGGATAGGAGGGCGGGATGGTTGCAGACAAATTAATCCACCTACTCAGATGGAACGTTATGGTAAGTACATAACTTCTAAATCTGAAGTAGGAGAATTCATTTGTCAGCAACCTGTGGGACAGAGTCCCCAGCTACCTGAATCTTGGGTGGCCATCATGGAAGGATATTCCGGAGCACAGCGGAGCCAAAGGATGCTCTACCTCTAGAAGTGACGTCCAGCTTGTAATGAGCAATAAAGGTATGAGATGAAGCCCAAGTGGCTGCTGAACAAATGTCATCCAGAGGAACCCTAGACTTAAAGGCCGCTGAAGTAGAGACAGACCGGGTCGAATGAGCATGGACTCCCTCCGGTGCGGGCCTCCCAGAGGCTTGGTACGCCAACAGAATACACTGAGAAATCCAGCGTGACAAAGAAATTTTGGAAATCGGTTTACCCAGATTGAATTTGGCAAAAGAAATGAACAACTGGTCTGACTGCCTATGACCAGCTGTCCTATGAAGGTAAAAACGAAGCTGCCTGTGAACATCCAAGGAATGCAGCTTGTATTCGCCTTTGTTTTGATACTTAGGGAAGAAAACAGGGAGGTTGATGGACTGATTAATGTTAGCTTCCGAAGCTACTTTAGGAAGAAAGGAGGGATTGATCCTGAGGCACACCCAGTCCGGATGAAAAATCAAATAAGGCGGTTTCATGGACAGGGCCTGAAGCTCAGAAACGCTCTTAGTCAAGTAATGGCTACCAAAAAAGCAGTCTTAAAGGACAAGAATTTAAGATCGACTGTGGCCGCAGGTTCAAAGGGGGGAGCGGTCAAGGCCTGAAGTACCAAGGAAAGATCCCACGGGGGAACCGTTTCTTTGACAGGGGGTCTGAGCAAAAAGGTGCCTTTTAGGAAGGTTTTGCATAACTTAGCCGACATAAGAGACCCTGAATCGTGTTCAACATGGTAATGAGATATGGCCGCCAGCTGAACTTTGACAGTGGAACTACTGGCGCCATCATTAAAGAGAGTAGCAAGGAAATCTAGAACCAAAGGAAGGGGAACCGTGAAAGGATCTAGGCCTTGCCGCTCTGCCCAAATGGAGAAACGCTTCCATTTACTGCGGTAAATTTTTCTGGTAGAGGGCTTGTGGGCCGCTACCAGAATGGCCTTAACTGGGGACGAGATACCGGGAGTCCTGATTAGGAGTGGAACTGGAGCAGCCAAGCAGTAAACTTCAGGTTGTCCAGGTTCGGCGTTGGTAGGTTCGACGGGTGTGATATCAGATCTGGAATGGGATCTAGAATCCAAGGTGGATTCACTGAATTAGACCTTAGGTAAGGGAACCAGATCTGTCGAGGCCAGAACGGGGCAATGAGGATCATTCTGCACCCCAACCGAGAGGCTTTCTGAAGTACTTGTAGCATCAGAGGTAGAGGGGGGTATGCGTAAAGAAGACCGGGAGGCCAAGCATGCACCAGAGTGTCTCTCGGAGAATCCCCTGGAGGGGGGATTAGAGCGAAAAAACTGTCGCACTTGGCGTTTAAGGGAGAAGCAAAGAGATCGCAACAGGGAGTCCCCCACTGTGTGAAGATACGTTTCGCTACTTGAGAATTGAGAGACCACTCATACGGGGAGAGAATGGTGCGACTGAGCTTGTCCGCTAGGATGTTGGTCTGACCCGGAATATGCGTTGCGATGAGAAAGCGGTTGGTGGAGATCGCCCATTCCCACACTCTCATGACTTTGACATAAAGGGTAAGACCTGGTTCCCCCCTGTTTGTTGATGTACCAGACCACCAACATGTTGTCTGATTGAATCACAATTGTTCCCAGGGGAAGGAGGGCTTGAAGTGCTTGCAACGCCAAGAGCACCGCCCTCATTTCCAGAACATTGATATGCAGGGAGGTCTCTGAATCGCTCCACGTGCCTTGGACCGTCCGGCCCGCAAAATGCCCCCCCCACCCGAGGCGGGAAGCGTCCGTGGTCACTGTGGCGAGAGGGGAGATGCACAAAAGGGGCGGCCCCTGTGGAGGTCCGGAGAATGGAGCCACCACAAGAGAGACTGCTTGCAAGCCTTGCTGATTGCAATGGGATGATACAGGGGGAGGGAGAGAAATGACCATTGCACCTGAAGTGTCCATTGAAGTACCCGCATGTTCAAGCGGGCGAGCGGAAGAAGAGTAATCGCTGCCGCCATAGACCCTAGTGCCCTCAGGATCAATTCCGCAGGTGTTGAGCTGGAGTGAAGGATGGTCCGCACCTGGAGTCGCAGATTCCGAACTCTGTCGGTTGTGAGAAAGGCTCTTAAATTTCTCGTGTCTAACCTGGCTCCTATAAATTCTATTATTTGAGTAGGGACCAGGTTGGACTTTTCTATGTTTACCGTGATGCCTAGCCAGGGAGCTAGACGAAGAAAGGAGTCTCTTGCCAAAGAGAGTAGATGCCTTGTTGGGGCAGTGAGAAGCCAGTCGTCTAGGTACGGAAAGACCTGCACCCCCTGAAGCCTCAGGTGGGCCGCAACCACTGCTAATACTTTGGTGAACACCCTGGGGGCTGGTGAGACCAAAGGGAAGGACCCTGAACTGGTAGTGACTGACTCCCAGCCAGAAGCGAAGAAACCTCCTAGATCGTCTGTCCATCAGAATGTGGTAGTACGCGTCCTTGAGGTCTATAGAGCACATCCAGTGATACTCCCCTAGAAGGGGGAGGATGGATTGCAAAGTGACCATCCGGAACTTCTCTTTGGGGACTGACAGGTTCAACAGGGACAGGTCTAGAATGGGTCTTAGGTCCCCCGTCTTTTTTGGCACTAAAAAGAACCTGGAGTAGAACCCTGATCTGATTTGGTCTGGGGGGCGGGCTGGATGGCTCTTTCTCAGCAGATGGCCAATTTCTGCTGAAGCGGCCTCCCTCTGATCGGGTGGAACATCGGGGAGGATTTTTAACTTTGGGACATGAAGAAAGGGGATCTTGTAACCTCTGGATATAATCCGGAGTACCCAGCGGTCCGATGTAATGGACTCCCATGCCGCTAGGTGCTCCGAGAAACGTCCCCCGACTGCCTCCAGAGTGGAGCAGTCGGGCAACCCCTCAGGGTTGCTGTGTGGGCCATTCAGAGAAAGGTTCCCTGGACCCAAAGTTCCTGGGAGCCCCTCTGCCCCTAGGGCGGCGTCCTCCATGTCCTCTGCCGCGGAAGGACTGGTTGTCCGGAGCGGGTTGGGAGTGCTGCGACTTCCGGAACCACATCTTCTTCTGGCCCTTTTGGTTCCTAGAGTAGGACCTCTGGGGCACAGAGAAGCGGACTCCGACAGCAGACAGCGTCTTCCCGTCCTTCTCGCTCTGAACCAAGGTGTCGCGAACCGTCTTGCCAAAAAGGGCAGAACCGTCAAAGGGGGCGTTCGCGAATGACGCCTTGAAGGGCTCCGTAAAATCGCAGTGGCGGAGCCAGGCCTGCCGTCTTGTGACTAGGCCCGCTCCCGCAGCTCTACCGGCTCCCTCGGTAGCGTGGGAAAGTAACCGCATAGAGGTGTTAGTCACAGAACGAAGAGTGGCCATACGGGTGGAGTGCATAAGTTTGTCCTCCTCCGATATGGACTCTGGGGGGTTGCAGCGTATTCCTTGATAAGATCACGCTGCATCCTAATGATGTGTGCCAAATAGTTGAGCGCCCTCACTGAGAAGGTCGCTGAACTAAAGATTCGCTTCCCCAAACGGTCCATCATCCGAGACTCCTTGCTCGGGGGATGGACTGAGGGACTCTCCTGGGCGAGTTCCCTCTTAGTGGCTGCTGCCGACAACATGGCATTTACCGGGGGTCCCTTGCTCCAGTGGGCATGGTCAGCAGGGGGGGCTAAGGATCCTGTCGGGCCTCTTAGGGATTGGCTCCACGGTGTCTGGGTCCCTCCACACCCTGGTGGTAATAAGGTCCACCAGGGGGTCGGCAGGAGGGGACACCCAAGAGGTAGACGGGCCCGCTTCAAATGCCTCCAAGAACACTGACTCGTCCGAGGAAGACTTTGGGGCAGACCACCCACCTCTAATCCGTAACATTTCCATGATGTCTCCAAAGGAGACATCCTCAGGGGGTGATCTTGGGGAGCCTTCTCCTTCCTCCAAGTCAGTGCCTCCTCTTACACGAATGCTTGCGAGGTGCTTCCTCGGGGGGGGGGGCTGTCCGAGGAGCCCTCACCAGCAATATCCAGAACCACAGGAACTGCTTGGGGCAGTGAAGCGGGCTGTCCCAGTGGCCGGGTGATGGAAGCCTGGCCCAGAGCAGATGGAGTGCGGGACAGAGTCGAAGCAAGGGCCGGGGGTCCGGATGCCCTCAACAGAGCCCTCTCCACTACATCAAAAGCCGAGGGGGAGCCAGCCTCGACAAAAGGATCCGAAAGTTGGCTCCCCCTCTGATCCGATGAGCGGATCGGAGCCGGTGCAAAGCCCCTCGGATCCGAGGGACCAGTGTGCTCCGACAAGGACGGCGCCGAAGGCACACTGAGTCCCTCGGATCCGAAGCTCGGGCCAAGGCTCCGAGAGGTCGGATCCGACAGACTCGAGGGCAGGGTCGGATCCGGTACCAGTACTGTCGGCGCCGACCCACCCCCGGCTCCGAGCGCTCCGAACCCGGGTAGCGGGTCGGAGAAGGAGCAATAGGCTTAAAAAATGGGGTCGAGCTTCCCCCCGGGGGGGGGGGGCTGGAGCACTCCCATCTGCATCTGGGCCTGGATGAACCTTTGCATCATCCAGTCCAGATCAGCATCGGAGAGGCTGCAAGTAGATCTCGACGAGGCTACCGAGGTAGGCCTTGAGTGCCGCCTCGATAGCCTCGAAGGAGGTCGGGTCTCCTCATCCTGAGGCTCCGGTGAAAAGCACGGGGACCGGAGCCGAGGAGGGGGAGAGCCAGCAGCCAGAGAGGCCGGAGGAGAAGCCCGCTTAGCCGGCGGGGCCGAAACGGAGGTCTCGGCCCGCCGCTTGTGGTGCTTCTCTCTCCGGTCCTTTTTCCTGGCTTCCCTCTCCTCCGACCCTTTGGCGGGAGTTTGAGTCCCGGGTGGAGGAGGGGGAGCAGGCAAGGCAGGGACTGCCGAAGCAGTGACCACCAAGGGGGCGGGGGCCGAAGCCGAGTCTGGGGGCAAGAGTCCCGCCAAGACCAGCTTCGACCTCCGCTCCTTCAATGCCCTGGGGTTGAACCCTGCACAGATTGAACACCCTGAAGTGAGGTGTTCAACCCCAAGGCATCGAACGCACCGAGTGTGGCCATCAGCAGGGGAAAGCTTATGGCCACACTCGGAGCACTTTGAAAAAATTGCCTTTGGGGCCTCAGACATAACTATTTTTTTTTTTTTTTTTTAAATAGTAATAATAAAAGAAACTAAAACACTCACACAAAGGCCCCAAAAAGACACACACACACACACAGCTACGTACCAGCGAGGGGAGGGTAAAAACTGTTAAATTAACCCAAAAAATATATAGACAGAAGGGAAACCTATAACTTTCACACAACTAAATAAAATTTAAAGTTTTAAAACCCTTAAATAAGAATATATAGAACGTAGCTTATGGAGCTCTGACGACCCAGCCTTCACCATGCGCGGCAAACTAGATCTGAGGTCATGTAGGGAGAGCAGGGCATTATGGGTGAGGGGAGGAGCTAGGAGCTCTGATCCATAGCTGGATAAACCATGCCGGTTCGGATCCGATATCGGATCCATACCCACAGGTTGCTGACAAATGAATTCTCCTACTTCAGATCAATAGTTTCCAGTAATTTGGGGGAATGTACTTTTACACAGTGGGATTATGTTGGCCAATGTTAACAGTCAGGATCAGATTTAGTACCTAGTGATAGATAAGAGGGGCTGCTAGAGATTGTCTGCCTAATTTCAATATGAAATTGTGAATTTTACATAAGTTGGCTATAGTGATACAATTTTGTTTAGTTCGCGCTTAACTTTTTTTTTGTTAGCTGCTTTAAAGTAACATTAAATGTATTCAAGATAGCTGTGTAAAGGTTCTACTGTTGTGTGAAGGGGACCCATGATTGAATACAATGTCACTGTTTTACAGGCTTTAAAGGAAGGAAGATTTACATATGTGGGAACAGATAAAAATCCAAACATTTTCATGACAAAATGGAACTTATCCAAGGTTTGCAAATGGGAAGTTTACACAGGAAAATATGCTAAGAAAACTGTGCTTATTAAACAGTATAGAACAGGGGTCTCCACAACTTCACTTTTAGAACCCAAATGTATGCCAAAATCTACCATAAAAAATAATTTACCACAAACTCAAAACTAAACAGGGAGAATCCAACCATTTGTATAGCAGCTGTAGTGCAAAACTTGAGGAAGGGCTACAAATTGAAGTCTGCATTTCTCTAGTAAGCTACTTCTGCTCATAGATCTGTCAGTAAGACATGATCTGATAGTTTCTGACCACAGGTATGTACAGTGTAGATGGAATTAGAAACAAGAAGGCAGATATCCTAACTACATTATCCTAATATCTCCCCTTCTCCTCACTCCCTCCTGTTACTTCCTTCACATTCTTTATTCCCCTAAAAACTATAGTCACTCCACTCCTCTCCTCTTTTTCTTACTCACTCTACTTCTCTAGCTTCGTTCCATCCCCTTCTTGCCTGTTTACCTTTTCTAAAAACCTGTAAATACAGGATCAAACTGCCAACCTATACTTTACTCTTTGCAGGATTAACTCTCCTCATATATTCCGTCCCTATCTAATTTATGTCACAATAAAATCAATTTATCCTCTGGACACAAAGTGTACCTTATTAAATGCTTTCTCATCAACTCCTCTGGAAAATACTCACCTATTAGCTTCTTTCTATTTCTGTGTTCTACAACACCTTCTGATATAGTTCTGTGTTTTTTATATAACCTTTCAAAATTTGTTCTTTGTAAAATCCCTTGTTCTGTAAATATTCTTCATATTGTATAATCTCCAATTATTGTTCACTGCATAATTTTGTATCAACTAGCTTGACCTGTACTGGAGCTTTTCTCCACGGGCCTCCACTGAAACTGGGCTACCACCCAGTCGGACTATCCCGGTAAACAAAAGTAAATAAATAAATACATATGAAAGTGAATTTAAGATACTGTCTGAAAAAAAAAAGCACTAGACCTCACAGACCTCAAAAACTGGAAGAGAAATGACTGGACTATTTGCAGGTCAAAGTAGGTAGGCATCCCATTTGTTCAGAAACACATGGCAAATTTAAAAGAAAGGCTACACCCCAAACTTCTTAGCTTCTCATGGTTTTGAAAGTGTCTACAAGTTTTCCTAAACATGTTGTCCTATCCCCTTTCCTACAAGTTATTGACACTGTGATGTAGCATAATGGAGTTCTGCACATCTAAGGTGCTGTCTAGAGCGACTGTAGAGGAAACATTCTAATTTGTCACTGTCTCTAGACTGAAAATTATATGCATTGGCAATGCTGCTAGCACTTTATTTCTAGGGTGCTTGTGCTTGATGCAAGTGCTTTCTAACAATAGGCATAATGGATTGCATTTTTTCATGTATGTCAGACACTGTTCCATTACACTTCCAAAAGATTTCAGACATCCTTAACTATATCTAAAATCCCCCTTGGCTGTTTATCACACAATAACTCAAATAGGCTAAATCCCATGAGTGCCTAAGGAATCTCCATGACAGCATACATCAAGTAAGACCATTAGGTATCATAATTTTTGGTGTCACTGTCCATAACCCATATCAGCATTGTCTAAAAAGTTTAACTGAATCATTCTAGCAGCTCATATGTTGTTTGTAAGCAGAAGATCAACATCTAAGTTAATTTTGAAGTGCTGACACAACTCCTTCATTACTTTTGACATAAAAGGTGTCCCTTGGTTAGTCAAGAGTTCTTCAGGTATCCCAACCCCAAAATACAAGCACTAACTCTTAAGTTATAGATTTGGCAGTCACTGTTGTTAAAGAGAAGTCAGTAGCATAATCCGCTGTTACCAGAATTTGTGTGTTTTAACTAAGGATCCTACAATATCCATAGCTATTCCTTCTAATTGCACCTAAGTAACGGGCAAAGTACAGTTCTGTACACTTACCAGAAATGTAGATGTTCGAGTGTATTCACTGCTGCAGTCATTACATTTGGGTAATCCTGCTGGCAGGTTGCCCTCAGTCGGCCTGAATTGCAAAGTCCTGGGTCCTGCATCGGCTGCTCTTACCCCTTCCCTGACGTCAGGTCGTCAGGGGTATAAAAGATGCGGCCGATGCCATTTTCTTTAGTTTTTCATGCCCCAGATGTCAGGTGCCCCCTAAAAAGGGGATGGCGGGTGGGTAACCTGGACTGCAACAGTGAATACATTCGAACATCTACATTTATGGTAAGTGTACACAACTGTACTATGTTCTTCGTGTTTCACTGTTGCAGTCATTACATTTGGGAAGAGTCCCAAAGCTATGGATGGAGGTTGGAGCTAAGTAGCATTAGGAGCGGTTATAAGGCCCTGCAGAACTGCAGTGGCAAAGCCTGCCCTGGATTTAGAGTAGAGTGGCAGATGATAGTGCTTTGTAAAGGTGTGCACTCAACTCCAAGTAGTAGCCTCTAAAATGTCCTTCATTGGTACTCCCCTGAGAAAGGCTGCTGAAGTGGCTGTAGCTCTGGTTGAATGTGGCCTAATGCCCTTAGGCACTGGCTTGCCATGGTGTAAGTAGCAGAAACGAATGCAGTGGCCTATCCACTTTGAAACAGTCTGCTTTGAGATAGCCTTTCCTTGTGATCCTGCAGCATATGCCACTAGTAATTGCTCTGTCTTTCTGAAAACTTTGGTTCTGTCCAAGTAGAATCTAAGCTGTCTGTGTACGTCCAAAGAATGCAAAATTCTCTCCCCTTTGTTCTGTATATTTGGATAAAATGTTGGCAGATGAATAGTTTGGTTAAGAGCCACACTGGACACCACCTTAGGCATAAATGTTGGGTTTGTCCTCAGAGAGACCCTGTCTGGATAAAAAATGATAAAAGGTTCCACAGCCATGAGTGCCTGGAGCTCTGAAACTTGTCTTGCAGAAGTTATTGCTAGGAGCAGAGCTGTTTTCCAAGATAAAACCTTTATATCAGCAGTAGCAGTTGGCTCAAAAGGAGGCAGGGTGAGTGTTTCCAATACATAGTTGAGGTCCCATGCAGGCATTGGTGATCTCCTTGGAGGCCTTAAATTTTTGGCTCCTCTGAGGTACTGTTTTAATAAGGGATGAGAAAAGATAGGTGGCTCTGTATTGTAATGAGCCGAAATGGCAGAGGCATGAATTTTAATAGATGAAAATGATAGACCTTTGTCCAGCATCTCAGTTAAGTATTGCAAAATCTGAGGAATATTTGGCACAGATGTATCAGTTCCTTGTGCCTGGTTCCAAGCACAGAATCTCTTCCATTTTCCAGCATAAGATTTTCTAGTACTAGGCCTTCTGGCCTCCAAAATGACATCCATCACAGCTTTACTAAGAGGTGTGTTTTGTATGACTACATTTTCCGCCATGCTGCCAGATTTAAATTCCTGAGTTGGCTGTGCAGGATCTGATTGTTTTGCTGGGACAGTAGATGAGGTATTTGAGGTAAGGTCCAAGCTGGGAACTGAGACAAGTTCTGTAGGATTGGAAACCAGTACTGGCGGGGCCAGTCTGGGGCAATCAGTATAATTTTTGGCTACTCCTGTCTAACCTTTAGGAGTACCTTGGGGAGGAGAGGCAGTGGGGGAAAGGCATATACTGATAGGTTTTTCCAGCTGAAAGATGGGACGTCCACTTTCCATGCTCGTCTGTGATAAGTCCTTGTGCAGAATCTTTTTAGTTGGTAATTGTGAGGGGAGGCAAATAGATCTATGTCTGGGCATCCCCATTTCCTTGTTATCATGCTGAAGACTTGTGGATCCAGCTGCCACTCGTGGGGATCCATGAAGTTTCTGCTTAGTTCGTCTGCCAGAGTATTTTTTCTTCCTGGCATGAATTGTGCCTGCAGATGTACTTGTAAGTTAATGCTGTGTCCCACAAAGTCATGGCTTGTCTGCAAAGGGGGTAAGAATGTGTGCCCCCCTGCTTGTTTATATACCACATGACTGTGGTGTTGTCTGTCTTTATCAGTAGTTGTCCCGGATAAAGTAGGTCCTTGAAGGCTGTCAGGGCATTCTGAACAGCTAGCATCTCTTTTTGATTGATATGTAGATGCATTTGGGTTGAGGACCATGTGCCCTGAATAAATCTTCCTGCCATGTGGGCCCCCCAGGCATAATCTGATGCATCCGTTGTTAGGTTCTGCCTGGCTGGGGGTAATGAGAATGGCTGTCCCTTGTTTTGGTGACAAGCCTTTGCCCACCATCGAAACTCCTGTTGTAGGCAGGAATGAGAGTAATCATTGTTTCCAGGCTGTGGCAATGTTGAGACCAAACACTTTTTAGGTACCATTGAAGTTTCCTCATATGCAGTCTTGCATATGGAATTAGTAGGATGCAGGATGCCATGAAGCCCAAAGCCTGCAGAATTTTTCTTGCAGATAACTGGGCCTTTGTTGCCAACATTTTGAAATAGGTAGTCAGTTGCCTTTGTTTGTCTGGTGTGAGTTAAGCCATCTGGGCAGTTGTATTTAAGCTTGCACCCAGGAATATTATCTCTTGAGAGGGTACTAGTTTTGATTTCTTTTCATTGACTGTGTACCCTAGGCATGTTAGACGTCTTTTCACAAACGCCAGATGCTGTAGAAGAATGTCCTTGTTCTCTTCTTGAATTAGATAGTTGTCCAAGTAAGGATATATTTGTATTCCTCTTTGTCTGCAGAATGCAATTACTGGTGCCAGGCACTTTGTAAAGACCCTGGGCACAGTAGATAAGCCAAAAGGCAGTGCAGAGAATTGGTAATGCATTGAGCCAGCCTTGAATCTGAGGTATCTTCTGCATAATTGTCTGATTGGGACATGCAGGTATGCCTCTTTTAGGTCTAGAGTCACCAGCCAAGCATCCTTGCCCAGCATGGGCAGAAGCTGCTGCAAAGTCATCATCTTGAATTTTGGTATATCCAGGAATGTGTTCAGAATAGCTAGGTCCAGTATTGGTCTCCAGGCCTTGTCCTTTCTGGGTACCAAGAACAGTCGAGTAAAATCCTCGTCCCTGCTCCTGCTCTGGTACTTGTTGAATGGCCCCCATGTCCATGAGGGATGAGACTTGTTTTTGTGCCTCTGTCCATTGATTTTTTGGCAGATCTGGCCAGCCGTTTGCCTTTGGTAGGGTATGGAAATGGAACTTGTACCCTTGTGTCATGATATTTAGAACCCACTTGTCCTGGGTTATAATGTGCCAATTTTGAGAAAAAAAGTGCTAATTTTCCCCCTAAGGGTGCTGCCAGGAGATAAGTGCTTGGCGCAGGCAGGGGGAAGTCACTGAGACTGTTTCCTGTATGGTTGTGATTTGTCTTCTCCAACTTTGGAGGTAGAAGCACCCCATTGCTTTGACCTGTATGAACCTTGCGGCTGGGATCTGCCTCTAGGGCGTCTAGATCTGCCCCTTTGAGGTCTGTCTGACACAGGAAAGGACCAATTTTTTGTAGGCCAGTGTCTACTAAACCTAGGTGGCTGTACTTGTAAAAAATCTTTGACAGTTTGCATAGATTTAGCTTTGTTCTCCATTTTCTTTAACACCTCCTCTGCCTTAACACCAAACAAAGTATCATGCTGTAAAGGTGCATCTAATAATTTAACTTTGACATGATCAGGCAGATTTTGTTCCTTTAATCAAGCATGCCTCCTAATTACAGAACCCGTAACTGCGGTCCTGCAGGAGGCCTCCAAAGAATCAAAACCACATTGCAAAGTATGCCTTCCAACTTGTTCAGCTGTATGCAATAAATCCTGCATTTCCTTGTTTTCTGCACATTCAGAGTTTAATAACATTTTCTGTTTAAGCAATGCCATGACATGTTGCTGATATTTCAGCATATGAAACTGACAGTTTAAGGATGAAGCTGACAGTTTAAGGCCCTTATAGCCAAGGTAGCAGATGTGTAAACCTTTTTTCCCCATCTATCAGTGCCCTAGAATCTCTGTCAGAGGGGGTAGGGTTTTTTGCAGTGGAAGGCTTAACACCTTAGGGACCCTGTGAAATAGTTTATGGGTCTGCAGCAGGATTTTTAAAAAGGAATTTATGAGAGTCAGGAACCCTGTAATATCTGTCAGGCTTAACAGGAGCTGGAGGTAAGGAGTCAGGGGTAAGACTGGACACCGAAAACACATCATCTACAATATCTAACACAGGTGGAATGGCTAGTGGCCTGCATTGAGGTAGTAAAAGGAAATCCCTGAGCCTCCTTTTAGATTCTGAAAAGTCTTGACTCTCCCAGTGGAAATGCTCCCTCATGGTATGCAAGGTTTCCCCAAAAGAATAGTCCTCTGGAGGAGAAGCTGAAGGTATAGATTCTTCAGCATCAGAATCCTCACTGGGGGGAAGAGAATATTCCTGATCAGAAGAGGAATCAGAAGAAATAGAAACCTGATCTGACGATTCATAGGCAGTCTCTTGCCTAGGCCTCTTATCAGGAGGGGGAGGAACCCCTAATCAAGGTAATTAAGTCTTTGGCCATTTTGAGCATCTTTTTTTTGGGCATAGAGGCCTGTCCACTTGGCTCTTGAGTTTGTTTCTTTGCTTTAGAAGGTGCTTTAGACTTTACCATTGAAGCTGAAGTTGGTTTAATATAAAGATGTTTAGGTCTGAATACATCCTCAGAAGCTGGTTCCTGCTCAGCGGCTCCGGACCCATCTGAAGGAATAGTATCTGAGGGTCCAATACCTTGAGTTTCCAGCGGCATGGCCGACTCCACATGGGAGATGGTAGTGGCCTGCGACTCTAAAGTAGCGGGGATCAGGGGCTGCGAAAGCGCCTCACTGAGAACCGGCGACTGGCTTAGGAGAAGCTTCGTAGTCGGTTTTGGGCCTTGGTTGTCTATCTCTCTCCTTTTCTTTGCGTTTTTTGTGAACTCCGGTACGCGGATGGCTATCCGACGACATTTCTGGATAATTAAACCGGCGTCCAAAATAGTTTAAAGCAAAATCATACAGATGCTTAATAGTGAGTTGGTTAAATCTAGCACAAAACAGACAACCAAAAACGTTGTGATCAGGGCCTAGGCAAGGAATACAGTAAGAATGAAAGTCCTTATGAGGTATTTGCTTTCCATAAGAAATACAATTATTTACTTTTTCTGACATCGGTCTGGAGCAAGAAAAAAGTTTCCCCAACGGGATACTTAGCTTTATTGAAGTCTTCGGATCTGAAACTCGAACACGAAAATCTCAGGAGTCGGCCGACCGGCACTTGCGAACTGCTTCTGCTTCGGGCACCGTGCGGCAAGAAAGACGAAAGAAAATGGCGTCGGCTGCATCTTTTATACCCCTGACGACCTGACATCAGGGAAGGGGCGACAGCAGCCGACACAGGACCCAGGACTTTGGAATTCAGGCCGACTGAGGGGAAACCTGTCAGCAGGATTACCCAAATGTAATGACTGCAACAGTGAAACACGAAGAACATCAATATTACTGTGAATCTAAACTCAGGATTTGGGGATGCTTTATGCCAATCAGAACAGGAGGGGCAATACCTTTTTCTAACTCAAAATATGCCAGCCTGCAGCTCCCTCCCAATATTATTTCTCCATTTTTCCACATTTAACATGTGGTTGTGGTCTAGTTTCACTACAGTTTATTCTAAAGGTCTGAGCACTAGTGATTGTTTTATTACATTCTCCCCCTGTTTATCTATGCAACAGCAAAGGTCTCTGGCCGGCATAAAATGAGGGTAAATAATATTTGGGTTTTGTAAACGTGACATCTTCTAAGATCATCTCTATATTTTTCCAACTCTCCTTAGGTGAGGGATCCATCCACTGGCCTTTCTTAAAATTAAGGTGGCTGACATTAAGGTCCATCAGTTCCACACTTTCTTTATGGTCATCTAGCTATGAGGGTGAGGAACATTGCTTCTTCACAGCAAAAGCCAGTATAACAAATCCCTTTCAAGCAGTATAAGTTCTGCTTCTAGATTTATCTCAGAAGATATTTCCGCTTCATTCACCTGTTCAGACTCAACAGCCTGAAGAACACTTTCCAAACTTTCACTGGAAGCTAATCCATCCCAACTGCAAGTCATTCCATAATTCCATAAACTGGAGACAGCCTTTACTCAGAATTACATCATGTGCTAGGTCAGGGACAACACCTACAACTTGTGTAGTTACTCCAAGACTGGTATGTAACTCCAGAGGTGGTAAGGGATATTCTCTTTTATCTTCATAAACAAACACTGTTTCTACTTGTGACTAGGACTTGTTCCACCTTACTAATAACTGCTAACCCCCAGCCCTGCACCTTATCTGAGAAAAACCTTTTCTGAAACACTACCATTATTCTGACAAACTATGACTGGAATTGGTATTAGTGTTAATTAAGCAGAAAAAGAAAATGTTTTCCTTTTTCAATCTGTTCTTTTTCGGTATTTTACAAGTTTGATCATTTGCAATATGAACATCCAGTACTTAATTTGCCATATACAATTATGGTTTATTTGATCTAAAACATATTTCATCAAGAAAAAAGTGGCACATTTGATCTAAAACACATTTCACTGAAACCAAACTACACTGAAACACATTTCACTGAAAATATCATATACACTAAGTATATCTCCAAAATCTTCCCTGCCACCCCCTAACTTAAATATATTGCATCACAGTCACACAAATGTGGAAAAAAAAGAGAATATATCTCACAATGAATCAGTGCTGGTCAAGATACACAAACCTCTGGACACAGAGGTACGTCAGAGTGAACGACAGGGAGGAACTAATAGTAATCAGCACTATATGCTCCAAACTACACCAACTTCACTTTCTACAGGCTTACATAGTTTTCAGTCAAATGTGATTCAGTCATTTGTGGTTTAGGTCAATTGTTACACGGTTTGTTTTTTAATCAAATGTGCTTTAGATCAAATTAAGTTACCTCCAGAAAGAGATCAGTCATCAGTGGAGTTTTTCAGGGTTCTGTGCTTGGATCTCTCCTGTTTGGCATTTACTTCTCTGAAGTAAAGCCAATACCAAAGGGCTCTGGCTGACTAAGTCTGACTAAGTTTGCAGATGACTACAAGTCAGGAACAGTCACTGACTCCCCCAAATAACTTAGCCATCCTGCTGGAAGGCTTGTCCAAAATAAATAACCGGTGCCAAAAAATCATGGACTGAAACTAAATGCCAAAAAATTAATTACTGTATCCTTTTGGAAATTATCTACCCTGAGGAACTACCAAAGTGATAATATGCCCCTAACAGTTAACACATTTGTTTGAGATTTGGGAACTCATGTGGAATGTGACCCAAGTTTCAGTCAATATTGTCATAAGAAAGTCCTGCTATACTGCACATCTTATAAAAAGGGATTAAGTCCAGATTTAGGGAGGTCATTATCCTCATTTACTCAGCCCTAATTAGGCCAGTCATTGAGTGCAATGCTCCCCTTTGGCATTTATCTGTCCAGACACATGCAGCAATTGAAATGCCCACAGAGATACTTTACTAAAAGGATAAAAGGACTAAACTGTTTCATGTATGGGCCGACTTAAAGCCCTTTCATTATACTCTGTACTCTATGGACTGCTAAGATGTGACCTGTGTCTGGTATACAAGGCATCCTCCGACCCATTACTGATGGATTTATTACACATCAGCAAGTGAAATGGCATCAAAAATACTCAGTAAAGTGATACAAACCTCTTCTGCAACAACAGAATGGTTTGCGGGGGACAGATATATCTTGCAGAGGAAACCGCTGCTGTGGAACAGACTCCTCATTCACATAAAATAAAGTGCAACTTGGATTTATGAATGGGAAACAGAAAATGTACCTCAGGACATCCCCCTATACTACTAAAGGGCAGAGGCAGCTCCTAATTGCTTTATCCCAAGCATGGGTCCTCTCAAATTATCAATGGTATAGTTAGTCCCAGTTATTCTTATTAGGGGCAATATATAATTATCAACCATGTGATGGATAATGCCAAACAGGATAGGCTAGTTTGGGCATTAAAAGGGAAACTTCCTATGCCTGAACAGGCTTGCAAGGGCAGCTAGCCTAGGACATACATAGGAACCAATGAAACTTAACCATGTGTGTGTGTGTGTGTGTGTGTGTGTGTGTGTACACACACAATATATATATATATATATATATATATATATATATATATATATATATATGTATGTATGTGTGTGTATGTATCTATGTGTAAATATAAGCATATGTGTGTACCTATACACAAACACATACATATGTAATTACATACTGCTGTATGATGTTGAGTTTGTCAGTTGTGTAGTGTACCTTTAAATGCATGACAAATAACTTGTGTGTGGTAAATCTTCATAGTGCTGTAGTGAGAAAAATTACTATATTAGCTAGTTAACGAGGCACTAATTTGCCTGTTGCTGCTGTATTTAATGAGGCTGCCTGCAAACAGCACACCTGAAGTTACAACCTCATTCAGAGGTTCAATATGGGATAAGCTGGAGCATAGCTGCTTACATGAAGCTTTTGGACATAGTTTGATAGCCAAGTTATGAAATATTTGTAGACTATATTTAGAGGAGGTATCTGCAGTACAGGGTTGGAATCAAGGACTAGGACTTTCTATAAACAGCCTATTTGATAGAATATAAGCATCATAAGGTACAGTTATTTTGTCAAACTGAAAGCCAAGTGAGCAGCTATTTTGGTTTACCTTGTGGAGTACCAGATAAACGTGTGTTTTTATACAGTCTAGTGCCTGCACCCTCCAGTGATCCAGTACATCCCCCTAATGTGGAGGCTCCACCCCAACAGCCCAGAAATTAAATACAGTAACTCGACGGTCTCACACCTGTGATGAAAGCAGTGAAGTCTTTACCTATATTACAGTAGAACTGTTGCAGTTTGACTGTAATAATGTGACCACTCACACGAACAACAAAAATTACCCAAAACAGCAGTACACAATAAATGCATGCTGCAACCAAATTTCTGTTACCCATATATATATCATTTCTTTTGTAGGATAGCTGAACAGTGGTGAGTGTGATTTCCCCTTTCCCCACTGTTTTGCAATCTCAGTGTTGGTAAATATAATAAGCAAGCCTCTCAAAAATTGCTGTTTACTTATTTTTTTTTTTAATTTTTAGTTTTGTACGCACTGAGGCTCATGCTAGGCGCATGAGTGTAAGAGTGTCACTATAGTGAGGTTTGACCATTTGTGATCGTTGTAGTGTATGCTGATGTAGTGAACTATAACCATAAATATCTATATACGTATGTGTGTCTGTAGATATATGTATCTACACACACACACACACACACACACACACACACACACACACACACACACACACACACATACACACACATACACACACATACACACATAAGTATATGCCAATGACTCATGAAATACATTATACTACAGTTTACTGTAGTAATAATATTAATGATTAACTCTTTGCAGCAAAGCTTACTAACTGGTAAGCAACATGATATAGGTTCATAGGTTCATAGGTTCATACTAGGCTATCTGCCCAAGGGCATTTATAAGCCTAGCCCATAGTTATGTGGCTTTCGCCACCCCTTTAGTTTGAATAAAAACTATGCCTATCATTTTTCTGTGCCTCTGTCAAGCAGTGACACTGAAGTAATCCCTGGGGTATATCTGCGATCTCCCATCCATTGGTCAAGATTCCTCTTGAACAAGGCCAGCGAGGTGCTCTGCCTCACATGTACCGGGATTTTGTTCCACAGCATAGGGAGTCTCTGGGTGATGAATCTGTCCCTCCAGCACGTTCTATTTATAACCGTGTCAAGGTTTAAGTCTCCCGCCCTTGTGGTTTTGAGGGATCTAGATTTGTTGAGGTGAAGCATATTCATCAAATCTGGGTTTGACATGGCCTTATATGTCAGGCACAGGTCACCTCTGAGCAAGCGGTATGAGACTGAATAGAGCTGGAGTTCTTTCAGTCGGGCAGCATAAGATTTGAGACCCTTTATCCTTTTGGTGAGGAACTTTTGGGGCCTTTCAAGCTGCAGCAGGTGTCTGGTCAGATACATTCCGAACGGGGCATTGTACTCAATCATAGGTCTAATGAGTGATGAGTACAGGGGGACGATGACCTCCCTTGATCTAGATGTGAATCCCTTCATGATCAGGTGGGCGATATAGAAGGTTTTCCTAACTACTTTAGCAACATGAGTGTCAAACGAAAGGCTACTGTCAACTTGGGTCCCCAGATCCCTGATGACTTTTTCTGTGCTCAGTGGATTGCCACCTATATGGTAGCTAGGGGTAACCTTGTTTTTCCCGAAGGGTATGACTATGCATTTTTTGGCGTTTAACTTCAGGCCATGGCACTGGCACCAGTTATCCGTTTCTGTGAGGCCCTTCTGGAGGATATCTGTGTCAGATGTGTTTTCGACTATGGCGCCCAGTTTGCAGTCATCTGCAAACTTTGTCAGCCATAACCCTCCTGTGTTTGCTTGTACTTCAGAAAAGTAGATGCCGAACAAGAGTGGACCCAGGACTGAGCCCTGTGGGACACCACTTGTGACAGGCTTTGAGTCTGACATGGCTCCAGCAACTCTGACCCTGTGGGTTCTGTCACTTAGCCAGTTTGCAACCCATCTTGTGATGTATGGGTTTACATTCAAGCTGATGAGTTTTTCACGATACCTGAGTGGGGTATTGTGTCAAGGCCTTTGCCAGGTCGAGGTAGGCTGTATGGACTGCCTTTCCTCATCAAGGGCCTTGGTGACTGTCTCAAAAAGTCAACCAAGTTTAAGAGGCAGGATCTGCCTTTGACAAAGCCAAACTGGGTTGGATCCAAAGTCTGCAAGTTCCCTATGTCTTTATGAGTTCCATTATGATCCTCTCCATGGCTTTGCAGATAAGGCTTGTCAAGCTAATGGGCGGTAATTTCCAGGGTCTGTGGAGGCACCGCCTTATGAAGTGGGACCACAGTCGCGGCGCCACTCCTTGGGTACGTATCCTGAGGTGAGGCTAAGATTAAACAGCTGTCCTAACTGTGGGTTTAATTCCTCGTTGAGTTCATGAAGCACACAGCTGGGGACACCATCCGTCCCATGGATGCTGTGTTTTTGCCTTAGTGAGGGCAGTTCTCACCTGGGCGTTGGAGATGTTTGGGGGCTACAATCCTCTGGAATAGATATCTCTCCTTTGGGGAGTTTGCACTGAACCTGTCAGCCAGTATGTTAGCAATGTGTGTAGGTTCAGTAATTTTCACATCATTTTGAACTAATTCTGAGCATATCTGGGAGTTTCCTCCTAGGTTTCTAACATAGCTAAAGAAGGCCTTATGATTGTCTTTAGAGTCCTTGGCGATTTTTCTCTCAAAATTTGCCTTGGATGATTTTATGAGAGCTCTTAGTTTTTTACTTATAATGATCAAAGGTGTCTTACCTTTCAATGATTTTGCTCTATCTTGTAGTAGCTTCCTCCTTTTGTTGTAGAGCTTGTTTATGGCTGGGGTCCACCAGACTGGACGCTTGCCTTTGGTACAGAGTGTCTTAGTTTTGTTTGGGATTGCCTGATCCATGCAGTCCTGTAGGTGCTGGTAGAAGGCATTTGTAAGTGATTCAGCGGTTTGAGTAATGTTTACCATGTACTTTAAACAAAAAAATTGCTAATGCTGTAGGCCTCACCAAACTTACTGAAGATAGACATCAGAGGACCAAGGATATCGCTCTCAAGAGCCAGCTGATCTTGGATGTCTGCAGGCTATGACAACTTAATAAGGACAAATTTGATGCTCCATGTTGCAGCAGAATACAAATTTAACAAAGAAGAAGAATGGATGAAATGTGCACAACAAAACTTGTTATATGATACATGGCTTTTATAGTAAATGAAGAAATAAACATTATGGCGCACAGTATCACTACCATAAAGTCAACACATCAACATGCCTACTTCAGAAATGAAAACAAACAAAGGCATTTTTACAAGGCAGCAAACTCCTGCAGTCTCTAAGTAGGAAGCTGGGTTCCTCACATCCCGTCAACTCTAGGTATGCTAACGCTGAGACTACTCAACCTTGGGGTAAGGGATAAACTGCATTGTGCCCCAGTTTTCATAACCTCAGTAGCTGTACAGCCAACAATGTGCATCTAAATGTAATTTGACTAAATGGGTCCAAATGAGTCTTGTCTTTGCATATTCAATATTCATTTAAAGCCTATGCTTTCATTAAAAGATGTGGGATTAAACATACCAAAAAAAAAGGAAGTAACTATTCAGCCAGTTCACTAGGATCTAACACTTTAAGGTATTAAATGATAGTCAATACAATATAAAAAATGCATACCCATGGATTGTGCAGTGGCCTGTGGTCAACTTCAGAAAATGTAGCATATTCCTGTACTGAATGGCCGTTCTGATTGCTGGCAACAGCAACATCATTATTACCTGAATGAGTTGTTCTTTGAAGTCAGGAAAATTTCTGATGGGTGCAGACTGTCTATACAGGGCTTCACTAAATTATATGAAGAAGTGGGCATTCACACGTTCATAGGTAGGTACTAGGCTATTGCCCCTAGGGCCTATATAAGCCTAGCCAAAAAGGTACCCTAACTTTCACCACCCAAGAAAATTATTTTCCTGTGCCCCTGTCGAGCAGAGCCACAGAAGTGATCCCCGGGGTGAATTTCCTTTTTCCCATCCTATCAAGATTTTTCTTGAAGAGTGCTAATGAAGAGCTTTGTTTGATATAGATAGGTAGTTTGTTCCAGAGTATGGGAAGTCTCTGGGATAGGAATCTATCCCTCCAGAATGTTCCATCTATTGTGGTGACAAGATTTAGGTCCTTAGAGCGTGTAGCTCGGAAGGATTGGGATTTCTTTAAGTGGAGCATGTCCAACAGCTCTGGGTTTGAAATAGCTTTGTATGCTATGCAGAGATCGCCTCTGAGTAGGCGATATGCAACGGAGTAAAGCTGGAGTTTTTTGAGACGGTCTGCGTAGGGCATCTGTTTGAGGCCTGTAATCCTCTTTGTGATGTGCTTCTGCAGCCTTTCCAGTTGTTGTAGATGTCTTGTGAGGTACATATTAAAAGGGGCGTTGTACTAAATAATGAGTCTAATGAGTGCCGAGCAGAGGGAAACAATGACCTCTTTTTTCATGGATGAGAAACCTTTTGTGATGAGGTGTGCCATGTAGAAGTATTTCCTGACTAATGTGGCAATGTTGTCAGATCCCATGGATGCTGTGTTCTTGGCTTTGGAGAGCGTGTTATTTACCTGTGCAGCCGTGATTACAGGAACTTTGCGTTCTTCCGGTATACAGATGGGCCCTTTAGGGGGTGAGAGGTGGGTAAAGTTAGCACTGAACCTATCTGTCAGGATGTTGGCAATATCTGTTGGTTCTGTATATTTAGTGCCATTGTGCTGTAACTCAGAGCAGATCCGAGTGTTGCCATTCAGATTCTTGACATAGCTATAGAATGCTTTGTGGTTGTCCTTAGAATCAGTGGCGATTTTGTTTTCGTAACTAGCTTTGGAGGATTTTATGAGGGATCTCAGCTTCTTACTGAGGCTGACCAGGGAGTTCCTCCAATCATGGGATTTTACTCATTTTTGCAACAGTTTCTTTCTTCTGTTGTAGAGTTTGTTTATGGCAGGGGACCACCACATTGGCTTCCTTTTTTTTTGAGGATAGCATCTTGGTTCTGTTAGGTATAGCACGATCCATGCACTTGTGTAAGTGCTTATAATGTGCATTTGTGTAGGATTCAGCAGTCGTACCTCTATTGTCCATCTGCATGGGTGTCGTGAAGTTTGCCACTTTTGTCTTAAGATGCGTGAAGTTGGCTTCGGAGAAATTTTTTTATGGTGGTTTCCCTAATGGGGTTGGGGGCGGGATGCAGCAGTATAGGCTACTTAGCTTGTGGTCGGATATGACCAACAAGGAATTGACCTCTGGTGTGGAACACCAGTCGTCCATGTTGGTAATGACCAGGTCTAGGATACTGCTGTCCCTGGTGGGGGTGTGGATAAGTTGATCCAAGGCGTTGGAATTTATGAATTCCAGAAAATGTTGAGCAAAAGAGTTGATACATGAGTAGTTTCCCCAGTTAATGGTGGGGTAGTTGAAATCACCCATTATTAGGGTGTTGGGTTGTACCCTAATATTTTCCAGTGTATCAAGAAATGAGGAGTGGAATCCCGGGGCATGGTGGGGGATCTGTAGCAAGCTACAATTTAGATTGCAGTCTTGCCCAGAGTTAGGTGCACTGGGATAATCTCGGATGCATTTTGCTGAGCAACTAGCCTGGAGGTGTGGATATCCTTAATGAATATGGACACGCCTCCACCTTTAGTGTTTTGATCCAGGTTAGGTGGCCGAAAGGTGTGGTATAAATTATAGCCTGGTAATGCAGGGGTGCTCTCTGGAGCCTTGAACCAGGTCTCTGTCACTGCATAGGTGTCGATGTTCTCCATTTTAAGGAGTGCCTGGAGTGAGTGCATTTTGAGGTTTAGACTTCTAGCATTGAGTAGCATTACCCTCAGATTTTGCTTATTTGTATGTGTTACGGTGGTGAATTTGTCATTTGAGCCTTGCCTAAAAAAGGCACCATAGGGGTGGGCAAGAGCCTTAGCCAGTATCTGGAATCCCAAGGGCGACAGATGCAGGCCATCTCTAGGAAAGCATCATGGTCTGTCGATTATGTCATCCCAGACAGACAGATACTGGATCCCCTTAGAATGAGATCAGAAGCTTAGTCAATTGTTGAAGTCAATCATTTTGTCCTTGTACTGTGGTATCATTCTGGGTGATGGCAGGATGCTACTCAGGGCTAGGGTCATACCTGCCTGGGCTACAAGATCGAAGAGCTCCTCCATGTCTCTTTTCATGTAGTCCAGGGAGGTATGTCTCAGGTCATTCACACCAACATGGACAATGACAGAGTCATATTTGTACTTGATGTGGAGTGACCTGAGCGCGTGCGTTATGTGGTGGATCCTGGCATCCGACAGGCAGTTGACAGTAACTTTCTCCTTGTCTAAGTAACTAAAGTAAGTAACAATACTGTGTGAAGAAACGAACAAGGATATATTCGAAGATAGGTTTATTCCAAAAAGTAAATTCTCCACACAAAATGCTCTGTACTAATACAGCAAACACAAACACATGAACGCCTTTACACAACATGCGTTTATGTCTCAGTTTCCCGACTTCATCAGATAACCAGTAATTTCATCAGTTAAGCTTTATATCCTTTAATTAATACAAAGCACCCAATCCCATTCAAGTTCCAAATTTAAAAATTAAAAAAAAAAACAGTGAACATTCGAACGTACACATTCACTGAATTACATAGGCTATCATTATACTTCTCCATTAAATACTTGGTCAAAAAACTCAAAAGTGAATGAATTTAAAATAAAATAAAAAGATGTTCATTTAATACAAAGGTTAATTAAATAAATATATTATGTTAACATACTTCATAAATACATTAAAAGCCATGTGTTGTTGGTAAAAAGAGAAGGAATAACCTGCCATCTGCTGGATAAAGTGCTTAGTGCAACCCTATTTCTAAAGTTTTGCAGATCTTAATTTTAAAAGTGGAACAACAGACACAGTCATTAAGCCCTGGGAGCTTCCTGCATCCAGGGTAACTTGCCACCATAGTTCCCTAAATTCTATTCTCTCTTCCCATGGACCTCCCCATACATCTTTCTTAATTTGTTCCAAAACAAGAAAAGAAAATTTGGCTTTGGGACAAAACCTGGTGTGTTTATATAAAGCACTAGTTTCCTTTCTTGTTATAATATCGTATTTGTGTTCATAAATTCTTCTCTTTAATAGTCTTTCTGACTTTCCAACATAAAAAGAATTACATTCTGAACACCCAGCTAGATATACTATCCCCTTAGTCTCACAGTTATAATGATCTTCACTTTCTATCCATCTATCCCTACTTTCTAAACAAAATTTACTTATGTTCATAATATTAACACATTGGGGACAATGTCCACACTTGTATGTCCCTTTTCTTCTCCTATTGTGTTTGCTAATGCCTCTATGCTCTAAAATATTTTTAAAACTTTGTGAATTCTTATATACTACCTTAAAAGGTAGATCAGATATTTTTTCCAAGTCTGTAAATGCTACAAATCTATTCCATTCTTTTTCTACCATTTTTTTAGTAGTATTGTTAAGAGCATTGTATTCCAACACAAGTGCTTGTTGGAAAGCCGTGGTGTCATTACTATCACTCGCCAAGGGCATATCATGATGGACATGTACTTTGCTTCCTTGAATAGGTTTGAACCTATGAGCTCTTCCTTCCATAACCTCCTCTTTCATTTTATCAATAAAATCCTGTGGATAGCTCCTCTCTAGAAACATTTTTTTCAACAAGTCACATTCAGTCTGGAAGTCAGAATCTAAACTAGTCATACTACGTCCCCTTACAAATTGACCCTTTACTATATTTTTCTTACAATAGTGAGGGTGTACACTCTGATAATGCAGAAAGGAATTGCAAAAAGTGGGTTTCCTATATATCTTAGTTCCACACTCCCCATTCATTTTGTATACTTCTACTTCTAGGTATTGTAAGCTTTTTTTAGCGGTATTAAATGTAAATTTAAGGAAGTCGGTAGTTTCTTCCATATAAATCTTAAATTCTTCAAACTTTTCAATACCTCCTGTCCATAGAATAACTGTATCAAAAAGGAACCTACGATAGAGGGTCCAACAGGAGGCATATTCTGAATTTAAAATATATTTTTCTTCCCATTTTGCCAGTACAAGGTTGGCATACGTGGGGGCGCAAGCCGCACCCATTGCAACTCCTCGAATCTGCTGATAAAATTCCCCATTAAAGCAGAGAAAGTTATATTTGAGTATCATATCCATTAAGGCTACACACAGGATTTTATCATTATGGGGCAAAATGTGATCATCAAAGACCATTTCTTCAAACATTTCCATCCCAGAGACATGGGGGAATACTGGAAAATAAATCTATAATGTCTATGGTAATAAATATAAGATCATTACAATAAAGGTCATCAGATATTACCTTAAGAAGGTCCCATGAGTCTTTTAGAATAGACTCCTTTTTTGTCCACAAACATTTTAATTTAGTATCTACATATTTAGCAAGTGGATATGTTTTAGAACCCTCCGCTGAAACTATGGGTCTTAAAGGTGGATCACTTTCGTTCTTATGAGTTTTAGGGATCCCAAAAATGGTGGGTACCCTGGGTTTGTCCACTTTTAAATATGCAAAAGTTTTATGATCATAAAGTCTTTCGTATAACATATCATTCAAAAAAATGTCAATTTTATTATAGGCAATATTTACCTCATTTTTAGATACATTAAGATATCTGTCCTCATTCCTTAAAATTGAATTAATTTTGCCCTTGTACTCAATATTGTCCATAATTACCACTCCTCCACCTTTATCTGGTTTCATCACTCTAATATTAGGGTTAGATTTCAACACATTAAGTAATTCACATTCCTTTACACTCAAATTGGGTCTAAATCTAACTTTCTTATACATATCCCTAAGTTCGCTTTCAATAATGTTTTCCAGATTTTTAAGTTCTGGGTGGAGGGGTGGGTTATAAACTGTTCTTCGTCTCAGACCCTGGTCCACTTCCCCACTACTGGGGGACAATATTAGTCCTAGGTTAACTTTCCTTAAAAATAATTTGATGTCTAACAAGGATTTGGTGAGCTCTCCCTTTCTATATGGGATAAATTTAAAGCCCTTTGATAGCAGACTAAAGTGTTCCTTCTCTAATAAAATGTTACTAAAATTATAAATACAAAATTCATTAAAAATATGCTTAGCACCATCAACTGTAATCTCACCACTTTCAATATTGATGGGATGGGTATAAATTAATATCTCCCCCCCCCCCCATGAGAATTTGATTGCTAGTACCCTGGTTTATTCATCAGTCTCTCAGATCTACGCGGGTGGGGCTGTTCATGAACATAATTGCTCCTCTTCGTACTGGTTATCGTCACTAATATTCTCTTTGTGATTAATATAATTAACTTGCTTAGAACCATGGATATTCTTTGTATACTCTGTAGTACGTTGCTTAGGATAACTAATACCACTTTTGTACTAGTGTGTATCACGCTCTAACTTTTTAAATTTCCTCTGAACTATGTCTGTACATTTGATATCTATATCACCCCTTATGTTAAAATATTTTTTCTTCTTTTATAGTAAATATAAAATCATCCTTGATGCATTGGTCGAGTTCGTTTATTTCCTTCTGCAACTCACTCTGACATCTTACTTTCTCTTTTATTATAAGTTTAAGAATGTCTAGTCCACAATTGTTAAACAATTCTATCAATTCATTGTAAAAAGCTGATCCCACCTGGACATTATTTGGAAATTTACAAACCTGTAGCCCCTTTGGGACTATTCCCCTACCAATGCATTCATTCAAATACTCATTTTCAATATCCAGAGTCCTATATTTCAACATTAATTTACTTAAATTTTCAAGTTTAATGCTATATGTATCAGTAATAATAGGCTGCTTTCCATTGTTGTCGTTCTGTTTAAAGGAAAACTTTTTATAGAGCCAGCCTTTGGTTTCTTTAAAGTTAATACTGTTGCTAATAGCAATATGGTTGTTAACAGTACCTTGCGGTGAATTAAGAAGGGTAGGCGCTTTCTGCCCAGCTGTTACTTGTGAAGGTAATCCACTCCTAGAAATACCAGGACCTTGAGAGTCCCGAAGAACAAGTGGTGTCTAGTCCAGATTAAAGGAAGGTTCAACAAGTTCCTTCTGATCATTCGATCCTTTGTTGCCAGTTACATTAGCGCCGTTCGTACTTCCCCATTGATCCGTTTCGGATACTTCCGCCCTTTGGTGACGAATATTAGCACAAAGCCCCACCAAGGACTGTCTCAGGGGCGTTAACAAATCAATTAACTCCGTCAGCTGCCCAATCAACTTTCTGGATTGGCCAAGCTCGTCCTGCCCTTTCACTTCCGGTGGTGCTGGTTTCAACATCACAGTTCCACACAATAACCCACAAACGAAAAAAGGAAAGGCATTCAAAATAAACCAAAAAGTAACTAAAGTAAGTGCCAATACTGTGTGAGGAAACGAACAAGGATGTATTCCAAGATAGGTTTATTATAAAAAGTAAATTCTCCACACAAAATGCTCTGTACTAATACGGCAAACATAAACACATGAATGCCTTTACACAACATGCGTTTTTGTCTCAGTTTCCCGACTTCATCAGATAACCAGTAATTTCATCAGTTAAGCTTTACATCCTTTAATTAATACAAAACACCCAATCCCATTCAAGTTCTACATTTAAAAATTAAAAAAACAGTGAACACTCGAACATACACATTCACTGAATTACATAGGCTATCATTATACTTCTCCATTAAATACTTGATCAAAAAACTCACAAGTGAATGAATTTAAAATAAAATAAAAAAGATGTTCATTTAATACAAAGGTTAATTAAATAAATATATTATGTTAAAATACTTCATAAATACATTAAAATCCATGTGTTGTTGGTAAAAAGAGAAGGAATAACCTGCCATCTGCTGGATAAAGTGCTTAGTGCAACCCTATTTCTAAAGTTTTGCAGATCTTAATTTTAAAAGTGGAACAATCGACACATAATCATTAAGCCCTGATGGGCTTCCTGCATCCAGGGTAACTTGCCACCATAGTTCCCTAAATTCTATTCTCTCTTCCCATGGACCTCCCCTTACATCTTTCTTAATTTGTTCCAAAACAAGAAAAGAAAATTTGGTTTTGGGCAAAACCTAGTGTGTTTATATAAAGCACTATTTTCCTTTCTTGTAATATCGTATTTGTGTTCATAAATTCTTCTCTTTAATAGTCTTTCTGACTTTCCAACAAAAAAGAATTACATTCTGAACACACAGCTAGATATACTATCCCTTTAGTCTCACAGTTATAATGATCTTCACTTTCTATCCATCTATCCCTACTTTCTAAATAAAATTTACTTGTGTTTATAATATTAACACATTGGGGACAATGTCCACACTTGTATGTCCCTTTTCTTCTCCTATTGTGTTTGTTAATGCCTCTATGCTCTAATATAT
The DNA here is from genome assembly GCF_019279795.1 of Protopterus annectens. NCBI lineage: Eukaryota > Metazoa > Chordata > Ceratodontiformes > Protopteridae > Protopterus > Protopterus annectens. The sequence continues at coordinate 1,300,287,586 of NC_056741.1, forward strand.
TTTAAAAATTTTGTGAATTCTTATACACTACCTTAAAAGGTAGATCAGATATTTTTTTCCAAGTCTGTAAAGGCTACAAATCTATTCCATTCTTTTTCTACTATTTTTTTAGTAGTATTGTTAAGAGCATTGTATTCCAACACTAGTGCTTGTTGGAAAGCCGTGTTGTCATTACTATCACTCACCACGGACATATCATGATGGACATGTACTTTACTTCCTCGAATAGGTTTGAATCATCGTGGTCTGTTCATCATGTCGTCCCAGGCAGACAGATTACTGGATCCCCTTAGAATGAGACCAGAAGCTTAGTCAATTGTCAAAGTCAATAATTTTGTCCTTGTACTGTGGCTTCATTCTGGGTGATGGCAGGATGTTACTCAGGAATAGGGTCATACCTGCCTGGGCTACAAGATCGGAGAGCTTCTCTATGTCTCTTTTCATGTAGTCCAGGGAGGTACGTCTCAGGTCATTCACACCAACATGGAAAATGACAGAGTCATATTTGTACTTGATGTGGAGTGACCTGAGTGCGTGCGTCATGTGGTGGATCCTGGCACCCGACAGGCAGTTGACAGTAATTTTCTCCTTGTTTAGCCTGGTGAGTGGAATATCAGTGTGCCTGACTACAGAGTCACCTATGACTAGAGTGTTGGGTACGTTGTTGTGCCTTATGGGCTGTGGTTGAATGGCACACTGAGTTTGTGGGCTATGTGTCATTTGGGTTGGGAGGTGGAGGTTGCTTGCGTTTCTGCTTTGGAGGTCTCTGTTTCTTGGGCAGATTTTTACTGAGAGCCTCCATGAATGTAAATGTGCATTTTGTGTTTCTGTGTGTGTGTGTTTTGGTGGTGTAGGTTCAGAGGGACTATGTGATGAGTGTGGTGTGGTGCAAATGTTTACCTTCTCCTCTTGATTGTCTAGTCCAGTCTTGGGTGGAGAGCTTTGCTTCCAGTCTGGCTATATAAGTGCATCTCTCACAGGTTGTAGTGTTGGGTGGTAGGAGAGGGTTGTCTGTGTACATGAGGCAATTGCTGCATTGCCTCAAGCTGCCCAGATTCATCAGGTAGACAGGCGAAAACACAGGGAGCTGACCCTTAGAAATGCCTGGATAGGTGCTTATTTATTAAGTACTAAAAACTGTTTTCCTCTAGACAAGTGAGGAAAGCTGAGTGCTGTAGTAATTTGTAACTTATTTAGTGCTTACAACGAGTTCTGAACAAGTGCTGAGCTTAAAGGAACAGATGTGAGTGCTAAAACTAAAGAAATGGCTAGTTTTAAGGGGAAATTTGAAAAGCAGACTTTATGGCACCGGGAGAGTAGTTTAACCCTACCTAAGCAGCGATGCATAAAATGACTATATATATATATATATATATATAAAGAAGTTATGTCTTACCATAATGTTCCATGTGAATTGTTCATCTCGCCTTTGTTCTTACACACGGGTTCAGAACAGATCCTCAGCTCCGAGTCGGCCGCATCAGAAGCTCTGCATCTTAGAGAAGCTCGAGACTCAGTATGTATCCCATGATCCTCCCTGCTATACCTCAGATCTAGTTTGCAAGAAACTATCTCGCTCTAATGCCAACTGCGTCTAACGTCTACGCAATCACACACCAAGCAATGAGACACTGGAACTACAACACATATATGTGTAAGGATGGAATGCCACCTAGCAATGAGAGGATACTGTAACTCATTCAGGAATAGACCAATCAAACCCTAGTCATACCAGTTCTTCCAGAACGTGGTGGGGGAAGGAGGGAGGGAATGTAAGAACAAAGGCGAGATGAACAATTCACATGGAACGTTATGGAACGTTATGGTAAGACATAACTTCTTTATGTGACATTGTTCAATCTCGCCGTTTGTTCTTACACACGGGAAGCATCCCTAGCTCCGTTAACCTGGGTGGTGGCGTCCGTGGTTATGGTGGCTGTAGGGCTGAGCAGGACAAAGGGATGACCTATTGTCAAATCTTGACTGTTCATCCACCATCGAAGATCCCGCTTTCAAGACTCCGTGATCAATATGTTGTGTGACAAGGGAAGTTCCTGGAACGACCACTGCGCGAAGAGCAGCCACTGTAGGGCTCTCATGTGCATTCTGCCCAGAGGAACTGCAATAAGAGAAGCTGCCATCAGGCCTAGGACTTTCAACACTTGCGCGGCGGGCACATTTCTGCTCTGTAGGAGAATAGCAATCTGATCCCTGAGAGTTGACACCCTTATCAGGGGAAGCTTTATCACCGTTGCTGTTGACTCCAACTCTGCCCCTATAAATGAGATACGCTGTGAGGGCGATAAGGTAGACTTTTTGAAGTTGACTGAAAGTCCTAAATGGGAACAGAGGCTGAGTGTGTAGTCCCTGGCTTGTACAAGACTATGCTCGGTGGTAGCGGTAAGGAGCCAGTCGTCCAGATATGGAAACACCCGGAATCCTAGCGGTCTCAGGTGAGACGCTACTACTGCCATGCATTTGGTGAACACCCTGGGGGCTGAGGTGAGACCAAAGGGCAGCGCTCGAAATTGGAAATGACTGGCCCCCAGCCAGAAGCGCAGGTAATCTCTGGACACTCTGGCCATTTTGATGTGGTAGTATGCGTCCTGGAGATCTATTGAGTACATCCAGTCATCCTTCTGTATAAAGGGAAGGATCGATTGTAGTGTGACCATCCGAAACTTTTCCTTCCTCACGAAGGAGTTGAGTTTGCCGAGATCCATTATTGGTCTCCAGTCCCCTGTCTTTTTTGGAACTAAAAAGAACCTTGAGTAAGTTCTGGATCCTCTCTGGTCCGCCGGGACTGGTTGGATGACTCTTTTTTCGAGCAGCTTTGTAATTTCTAAGGCTGCTGGATCTCGCAGATGAGGTGGAACATCTGGAAATCTCTTTTGTGCGGGGGGGATGGACATAAAAGGAATGTTGTATCCTCTGGTTACTATACTTTGTACCCAAGAATCTGAGGTAAGGTTTAGCCAGGCCTCTGGGTACAAAGCCAAGAGTAGGACAGTCGGGCCTCCACTCAGGAGTGCTGGAAAGGCTTGCCAGGGACAGTATCCCTGTCGCCCTGATGCTGCAGACCTCCTCTGCCGCCTGGACGGCATCTTCCATTCCCCCCCCGCCTCTGGAGGGGGCATCACTCTGTGCGGCCTGGTAAGATCCCCGATTCTTACAGAACCACATTTTTCTGCCTCGTTGCCCTTTGGGGTATGGTCTAGTCGGAGCGGAAAAACGGACCCCTACGGCAGACAGGGTCTTACCTTCTAGCTCGCACCGAGTAAGAGTCTCCTTTACTTTGGGCCCAAACAAGGTGGCACCATCAAAGAGGGTGTTGGCAAAGGAAGACTTAAAGGCTTCCGCAAAGGAGCACAGCCGCATCCAGGATTGTCTACATAGAGCAATCGCTGAGGCTGCAGCCCTAATCGAACCTTCGGCCACACACGAGATGAGCCTCATGGACAAGTTGACTATTGAAGTGAGGGTGTTGAGCTGTGCTGTCACTTTGTCCGAGACAGCAGCATCTGTGCTACCCTGGAGGGTATCTCCCAGCTCTTTAATGAGATCCCTCTGAAGTCGCGTAAAATGAGTCAGGTAGTTCAGCGAACGAATGGAAAAGGTCGCTGAGCTAAATATGCACTTCCCATACCTGTCCATAGTCCTAGAATCCTTATTAGGAGGATGGACAGAGGAAGATGCTTCGGACATTTCCTTTTTAGTGGCTGCCGCTACCACCATAGCATCGACTGGGACTCCTTTGGTAAGACAAGTCTTGTACTGGAGGGCGGTAATGTACTTGTTCGGTCTCCGAGGCACTGGTTCCACTGTGTCTGGTGTCTCCCATGCCCTTCGAGTTATCAGGTCCATTAGCTCGTCGAAGGGCGGGGTCACCCAGGAGGTAGAAGGTGGAGTCCCAAACGCCTTCAGCAACACCGATTTGTCTTCAGTGGGGGCAAGTGACCGCCAATCACCCCTCTGTCTCAAGATCTCCAGGATGTCAGCAAACGAGACATCCTCAGAGGGGGAACGTGGGGACCCCCTCTGCTTCATCCAAATCGGTGTCAGATGTTAGAGATTCCTGTGGGGAGTCAATGTGCCTCCTCTTGCACAATCTTTTCCTCGGAACCTCATCAGAAGGGGCATCTGGTGAAGCCTCTGAGGAACAGGGGACACCCTCTGGGGCTAGCTGAGGTGTTCGGACTCTATGCTTGGGAGGGATCGCGGGTACAGAAGTAGAACTTGGCCCTTTAGGGGAAGGAGAAGATGACTCCGATGACATAGATGTCTTCTCAGACAAGACCTTCCTCGTAAGATCGAAAGCCCCCGACCCCCGGGCTGAGGAATCCTCCGGATCCGAAGAACCGGGAAGCCTCCCCGACACCGGGACCAGGGGCTCCGACCCAGAGGACGGAGCCGAACTGATCTGCACCGAGGCCCCGAGGGGGAGAGTCGGGACCGAAAACTCGGTACGGCTCTCGGCCCCGGAACCAAGGAGAGACCGTCGGCTCCGCGACTCCTCGATAGGCTCCGAAGGCGTCAAAGTCAGACTTCGGCACCGAGGGTTCCACTATCATCGGTTCATCTTCTCCCGGCATCCAAAGACTGGATAGGTCTTGAAGGAGGATCCATCAGAGACACAGGGAGGGCTTCCAGTTTCGACACCAATTGGGACGAAACTGCAATTAGCTTGGACAGAGCCGTGTTCTCCATAAGCTTCTGCACCACATGGTCCACGTCAGTTTCGGATAAAGGCCTGGAAGAACGGGTTGAAGGGGCCGAAGATGGCACCTATCGAAGAATCGACGGTGGAGGCAGCTCCGACACCAGTTCCAAGACCTGGGGCTCGATCAAAGGTAACCGTTCGATGCCCGGCCCCGAGGTCTGTGGAGCCGGTGAACGAACTTTGGAAGAGGTGCTTGGAGCCGAGGACCTGGGCTCCAACACCTTTGACGTCTTTTTCCCCTTCGAAGACCTAGAAGTTTGGTCAGCCTTCTCCAAGGCTTCCAAGAAGTCTGGCTTGATTAAGCCTCTGTTTATCAGCTTCCTGCGCCTTTCCATCATGACCCTTCCACTGAAGGAGTGGCAAATAGAACAATCCTCCTGTAGGTGGAGAGGGCCAAGACAGTAGATGCAGGAAGCATGATTGTCGGTGATGGACATCTTTTGTCCACACTGGCACCTTTTAAATCCGGATTTAGCTTTTTCAGACATATTTGGCATAAATCAACTTGCCAAGCACGGAAAGGATTATGTTAGCAACTCTATGCCTAGGTTACTAATGAGTAGAATAGTCCTAATTTAACTATGTAAATATAACTAAAGATTATGAGTAAATATGAAACACAGCACACGATATTAAGGTTAAATACTAGGAGAAAAACTTTACAAAAGTTCTACAAAAACTAACTGCCAGAGCCCTGACAGAAAGTTTTAGGCCTAAGCCCTAAGATTATCTTTATACAGCCTCTAACGGTAACAAAACCTATTTAAATATGCACACACACACTAAACCTGTCTATATATATATATATATATATATATATATATATATATATATATAGAAAAAAGATTTTAAGAAACTAATTTAGTGAAAAAAATAGAAAGTTTTTACTGGCCCGAGCTCTCTCTATGTGATCAGCTGCAGCGGCAAACTAGATCTGGAGTATAGCAGGGAGGATCATGGGATACATACTGAGTCTCGAGCTTCTCTTAGATGCAGAACTTGTGATGCGGCCGACTCTGAGCTGAGGATCGGCTCCGAACCCGTGTGTAAGAACAAACGGCGAGATTGAACAATGTCACACACACACACACATATATATATATATATATATATATATATATATATATATATATATATATATATATTTTTTTTTTTTTTTTTCAACAGCACACATCAAGATAAAAGACAAATCAATATGCATCTCATTTAAGCACAACAGGAGTGTATAGGTTAACCAGGTATATAGTAGTATTAGCAGGAGCAATAAAGGCAGCATTGCAAGTCCAGAAAATCATCACAGGTCAACTTGAGAAATTAACTGGCCTTTCAAACTTTATCTGTAAGGTGATATCAGTGATTAGATCTCTCATGGGGGGGGGGGGGGGGGCGGAAGCAAAAAATGTAAGCTGCAGCCTAAAATTGAGAAGCTAAATATATGAGGGAGAAAATACAGTCTCATCATCCGCCCTTGTTAGGGTACAACCTGAGTACCTGAAAAATCCAAGAAACCCCATGCATTAATTTACCTCTGTCGTCTATTGTATAACAATCTGTGTCACCACAAGCCCAAATACCAGATCTGGGCTAAGTGGAGAATTAACCATTTCAGACTTCAAATCATCACAAAAATTCTGATTACACAACCAAACAAATCTTCATAACACCACAGAAGAAACAGGATATCTTAGATACACTGACAGCACAATCACATGCATTTCTCAGGGCATGTTTAGAAACTTGATTTACATATGACCTACCTTCTGAAGAGAATGGAACAGCAAATTATTACAAACTATAAGCATATTTTGGCATATACTTCCACATATAGCCCTGATAATTCAAGATCCTAAAGGCTAATATAGTACAAGCAAACAGTCTCTTACCTTGTCAAACCACTTGCCCTCCATATCAGAAGGTAACGTGTTAAAGGAAGCCAAAGATTTCTTGTTAGCAGTTGCTGCAGAAGATATTGCAGCAGTGTCAGCTGACACTTAAGAATAAAGACATTTATAATCTGAAGAAACCCTTACACTGCTTATCAGCTTTTTTTGGAATTGCAGCCGGTAGTCAGGAGCCTTGCAGGCAAGATTGGAGATAAAGGTGCATAATTAGGAACCTCATACTCTAACAGATCATAAAAGCTGCCCAATTCTGGGGAGCCCCTGTCTGCTCCCAAGCAAAAACATCCCCAAGTCTAGCAACAGTTTCAGCCACAGAAAATGTAAAGAAATATCTTCAGATTCAATACCCAAAGTGTCCAATTTCTGAGCAATGGATTCATGAGGAGAATCTCCCCATCTCTGTCAGAATCTTCATCATCTGAAACCACATATTTGTCAATGGCTATACCCAACCAGAACTGTAGCAATACAAACAGTCCCCAGAATTGACTTGGGTGCAAGACACTCCTATCCAAAGATATAATATCTGACTTATATACAGAAACAGCCTGATCATCTGCCCTGTAATTAAGTTTTTGCTTCTTTTCTTCTTGGAATATCCCTACTGGGAGACTGGTTGGGGACAGCCTACTATCCCTGTCAACAAGGCTGTATCCCCTCACAACTCCTGTACCTAAAGTGTTTGGTTGTCCTAAACATGTAGCAGACAATGAACAATCCCTGTGGACATGTCTAACCCCCGGTCCATAATAAGAAGTTATGTTCTTACCATAACGTTTCATGTTAGTTGTCTTCTTCTCGCCTTCTTTCTTGCTGGATGCGTTCGTAGCCGATCCTCGGCTCCGACTCGGCCTATACTATATAGCTCGAGAGCTATTTTTACCGGCTCGAGGCAGCCCTATAACCCACAATACCATGCGCTAACTCCCCAGATCTCGTTTGGAAGCCAAGACATAGTATAAATATAATATAATATCATAATCCTCATTTGCAAGTACGGGCTCCCTGCTAGTAACATTAAGGATACTGGGAAACCGTAACATGTTATATCTCCAGAAATGGAAGGACTCAGACCTGAAGTCTATCCAGGCTAGGGGGAAGGAGGGAGGGACGCAAGAAAGAAGGCGAGAAGAAGACAACTAACATGGAACGTTATGGTAAGAACATAACTGCTTAATGTTAAGTTGTCATTCTCGCCTTCATTCTTGCTGGATGGGACAGCGTCCCTAGCATTTTAGTCCTGGGTGGCTCAATGGAACAGACTCCTGAGTACGGTGGAACCAAAGTCAGCTCTATTTCTGGAGGCTATATCAAGTTTGTAATGGGCAATAAAGGTATGTTTGGAAGCCCATGTAGCTTCTGCACATATGGCATCTAGTGGTAACCTTGCTTGAAATGCCGTTGATGTTGATAGTGCCCTGGTTGAATGAGCCTTAGGCCTAGACGGAAGTTGCCTGTGTCTCAACTCACAGACAAAGGTAATAATAGATGTCAACCATCTGGAAACAGTAACCTTCGATACCAGAAGCCCTTTCTTTCCTGCAGCATAAGAGAGAAAGAGCTGGTCTGACTGAGTTGTTTTGTCCTGTCTAGATAATACCATAATTGGTGATGAACATCTAATGAATGTAATTTCTGTTCAGCCCTGTTGGTATAGTCTGGGAAGAAGACAGGCAAGTCAATGGAGTGGTTTAGATTTGTTTCCGAGGACACTTTCGGTAGGAAGGAAGGGTTTGTTCTGAGAGTTACCCTGTCTTTGTGAAAGACCAAATAAGGAGGACGGACAGACAAAGCTTGAAGTTCCGATACCCATCTGGCAGATGTTATGGCTACTAAAAACAGAGTTTTCCAAGAAAGAAGCTTGAGGGAGCAAGAAGCTGCGGGTTCAAAACGAGGCAGAATCAATGAGGTTAGAACTAAATTCAAATCCCATTGTGGAGGTGGATCTTTAACTGGAGGTCTAAGCAAAAAGATGCCCTTGAGGAAGTTTGTGGGACATAATATTTGCTTCTGAGAGCCCAACATGAAAATTAGCAATGGCCGCTAATTGTACCCTGATAGTGGCGACGATGACCCTGAATGAAAAAGCTCCGCCAGAAAATCTAGAACCTTATGAATGGGTGCATGGAAAGGATCTAGGGACTTAGTTTGTGCCCAATGCGAAAAATGCTTCCATTTACTCGCATACGTCTTCCTAGTGTTGGACTTATGGGAAGCCAGAATGATATCACGAACAGGAGGAGAAATAAGGGGAAGCCTGGCTAAGGATGGAAGTGGAGCAACCAAGCTGTGAGGTTGAGGGAATGAAGAGACTGATGCAGCTTGCCCGTGAGATGGGTCAACAGATCTGGAAGGGGTTCCAGATGCCAAGGCTAATCCAGTAGGTAACTGTGCAAAAACGGAAACCATACTTGTCGAGGCCAAAACGGGGCAATGAGGATCATTTTGGATCTCAATGTGGTTGCTTTCTGAATTAATTGCGGGATCAATGGCAAGGGAGGAAAGGCATACAGAAGACCCCGGGGCCAATCGTGAACAAGAGCGTCTCAGGGGGGATGGCCTGGTAGAGGAAAGAGTGTGAAGAACTCAAGGCACTTGCTGTTTTGAGGAGTTGCAAAAAGATCGCAGCAAGGCTGGCCCCACTTCTGAAATATTCTGTCTGCTACCACTTGATTTAGAGACCACTCATGAGGCATGAGGATAGTTCTTCTCAATTTGTCCGCTATGACGTTGGACTTCCCGGGGATGTGCGTTGCTATCAGAAACCGTTGAGAGGAAATCACCCATTGCCAAAGTCTGAGTGCTTCTCGACATAGGGGGTAGGACTTTGTTCCGCCCTGTTTGTTTATGTACCACACTACAGACATATTGTCCATTTGAATTGCTATAGTCCCTGTGGGAAGAGAGCTCTGAAGGGCTTGCAACGTCAAAAGCACCGCCCTCATCTCCAGGACATTTATGTGCAGGTGGCATTCTGATTGTTGCCATGTGCCCTGGACCGTCCTGCCCTGATAATGCCCCCCCCCACCCGATCAGGGAGGCATCCGTTGTCACTGTGGCAACTGGGGGGGGGGGGACAAAGGGTCTGCCCTGAAAAAGCTGAGGGGAAACCATCCACCAGGAGAGATGATTCTTGCAAGAAGGGGTTATCAAAATATTGTGAGTCATTGGTAGCTGTTGAAAGGACCACTGAGAAAACAGGAGCCTCATGTGGAAGCAGGCTAATGGGAGTAGAAAAATCGCCGCTGCCATGAGGCCTAACGCTTTCAATACTAGCTTGACTTGAACTCTGTTGGGCTGAAAAAGGGACTGAACATTCCGCCTTATGTCTGACACTCTCTGAGGTGGCAATGTTGCAGACATTTCTGTGGTGTTTAATACGGCACCTATAAAGTTTATACATTGACAAGGCGACAAGGATGACTTTGCAAAATTTATAGAAATACCTAGGCTGTTGCAAAGTTGAATAGTGTAATCCCTGGCCATTATAAGATGCTGCTTGGTGGTAGCGGAAATGAGCCAGTCGTCTAGATATGGAAACACCTGGAATCCTTTTTGTCTCAGGTGAGCCATGACCACTGCCAAGCATTTGGTGAACACTCGGGGGGGCTGTGGTGAGACCAAAGGGCAGGGTTCTGAACTGATAATGACTGGCTCCCAGCCGGAAGCGGAGAAACCTCCTGGAGCGCCTGTGTATCTTTATATGATAGTACGCATCCTGGAGGTCTAAGGAGCACATCCAGTTGTCTCTGCCCAAAAAGGGTAGAATGGACTGCAGTGTTACCATCCGAAATTTTGTCTTTTGTACAGAGTTGTTCAATCTGCTGAGGTCCAAAATGGGTCTCCAGTCTCCAGTCTTTTGGTACCAAAAAGAATCTGGAGTAGATTCCGGATCCTAGCTGATCTGCTGGGACTGCCTGGATGACTCTTTTTGTTAACAGCTTTTTTATTTCTAGCTGAGCCTGACCCCTTTGTGCGGGTGGTACGTCTGGTAGGGGTCTTGGCGGTTGTACCGGAGGGGAAGTGAAGGGAATTTTGTAACCCTCGGATATGATCTTCTGTACCCATGTGTCTTGGGAGAGGGATTGCCAGGCTTCCGGGTACAGAGATAATCTTCCCCCGACTGCCTCCGAAGGCGGACAGTCGGGCAGCTTCTCAGGGATGCTGAAAGGGCTGGTCAGGGAAAGATTCCCTGGAACCCTGGTTCTGTGGACCCCCTCTGCCCCTGGGGCGGCGTCTGTTATTATTCCCCCATCTGCCTCTAGGGGGAAATTCACCACGTGCGGCAGGTGCGACTCCCTGTGGTTTGCGGAACCACATCTTTCCACCCCTCTGTCCCTTAGGATAAGGTCTAGAAGGTGTGGAAAAATGGACGCCCACGGCAGACAGTGTCTTACCATCTTGCTCGCATCTGGTGAGGGTATTCTTCACCTGAGGTCCAAACAATTCTGAACCATCAAAGGGGGTGTTGGTGAAGGATGCCTTGAAGGGATCAGCAAAGTTACAGAGTCGCATCCAGGCATGACGTCTCAACGCAACACCTGTGCCAGCAGCCCTACTCGCTCCATCGGCTGCGTAAGATAAGCCGCATGGAGGAGTTAACAGTGGAGTTCGGGATGGCCAGCTGGGAGTTTATCTTGTCCTGATACCCCGCAGCAGAAGGATCCTGTACAGTTTCACCCAGCTCTTTGAGCAGGTCTCTCTGAAGGCGGGTGAAATGACATAAATAGTTCAGCGATCGCATAGTAAAGGTCGCTGAAGCAAATGTCCACTTGCCATACCTGTCCATGGTCCTGGACTCTTTGTTAGGAGGATGAACAGGTACAGAAGGATGAGCCAATTCCTTCTTAGTGGCTGCTGCTACCACCATAGCATCAACTGAAATGCCTTTGGTGAGAAAGGACTTGTCCTCTGGTGCAGAAATAAAAGTACAGTTTTGTACCTACCATAAATGTAGATGTCCGATAGGTATGCATCTGCAGTCCTCACATATGGGTTGTCCTGCCTCAGGCAGCCCTTCGGTCACCCGGATTCCAAAGTCTGGGTCCGGCGTCGGCTGATGTCGCCCTTTCCCCGACGTTAGAGCGTCTGGGGTATAAAAGTATCAGCCGACGCCATCTTCCTCAGTTTTTCTTGCCCCAGATGCCAGGTGCCCTCTAAGGAAGGCTAAATTTGGAGAAATGCAAATAATTCCAAACATGCACAGTAATATAAAACAAATACAACATAATAGATAACCCCAGCTAGCTATAAGAGGGATAAGTACCCAAGAAATACCACAGAGGGGAAGGAGGGAGGGTAAACCTGACTTCAGATGCATACCTATCGGACATCTACATTTATGGTAGGTACAAAACTGTACTATGTCCTTCAAGGATGCATCTGCAGTCCTCACATATGGGTAGAATACCATAGCCAAGCTGGGGGTGGAAGGATCTAAGAAAATGATGGTGTAGCTAAAATGCCCTGCAGGACTGCCATAGCAAAGCCTGCTCTGGATCTGGAATATAAGGGCAAATTGTAATGCTTGAAAAATGTATGCACGGAGCTCCATGTAGAAGCTTCTAAAATGTCCTTAGTAGCCACCCCTCTTAAAAAGGCTGTGGAGGTGGCTGTGGCTCTGGTGGAATGAGGTCTGATGTTAGCTGGCACAGTCTTTCCATGATAAGAGTAGCAGAATCAAATGCAATTCCCTATCCATTTTGAAATTGTCTGTTTGGAAATTGCTTTTCCTTGAATACCTGCAGCATATGCTACCAACAGCTGGTCAGTTTTTCTGTAAGTCTTAGTTCTGTCCAAGTAGTAGCGCAACTGTCTGTGAATGTCCAGGGTATGCAGAAGTTTCTCCCCCTTGTTTTGTGGATTTGGAAAGAAGGTAGGCAGGTGAACAGCTTGGTTCAATGAGACCCTGGATACCACCTTTGGCATTAATGAAGGATTGGTTCTCAAAGAGACTCTGTCCTGATGAAAAATAAGAAATGGTTGTACTGCCATGAGTGCCTGCAATTCAGATACTCTTCTTGCTGAGGTTATGGCCAGAAGGAAGGCAGTCTTCCAAGACAGGAACTGTAGCTCTGAAGATGCTGCTGGTTCAAAGGGAGGTAGAGTCAACTTTTCCAACATGAAGTTAAGGTCCCATGTAGGCAATGGTGGTTTTCTTGGAAGATTGATGTTTTTAATTCCTCTTAGAAACTGCCTTAGGAGAGGATGAGAGAAGACAGGTGGATCAGTATTGTATTCTGCTGAAATTGCTGAAGCATGAATTTTTATGGAAGAGTAAGAAAGGCCATTGTGGAGCATTTCTGCCAAGTATTCCAGGATATGTGCCATGCTCATCACTGTCGCATCTAGGCCCTTTGCGGTGCTCCAAGTGTGGAATCTTTTCCATTTTGCTGAATATGCCTTTCTCGTGGAAGGTCTGCGAGCTTCTGTGTTGATATCCTTCACTCTCTTGGATAGCTTTTCCTGGTGAGGAGTCAAGGTATTCTCCAGGCTGTCAGCTGCAGGGTTTTCAGGCTGGAGTGCAGAGTTTTGTAATTGTGCTGTGTCAGAAGAAGTGACCATTGTGGTAGAGGCCACGGTTTCGTGTGTGACATGCTCTGTAACAGTGGGTACCAGTGCTGCCTTGGCCAGTCCGGGGCTATTAGAATCACTTTTGGCTGCTCTGTCCTGATTTTCAGTAAGACATTGGTCATTAGTGGAAGAGGTGGAAATGCATACACTGTTAGAGTATTCCAGCTGAAAGAGAGGGCATCCACTTTCCATGCTTGTGGGTGGTATGTCCTTGAGCAGAATTTCTTCAGCTGATGATTGAGGTGGGAGGCAAAAAGATCTATGTCCGGCCTCCCCCATGATTGTGTTATCTGAAGGAAGATGTCTGGGTGCAGCATCCATTCGTGTGGATCCATGGTGTTTCTGCTTAGGCTGTCTGCCAGTATATTGTCTTTTCCTGGCACAAACTGGGATTGCAGCTCTATATTGAGTTTTAGGGAAAGTTCCCAAAGATTCATTGCTAGCCTGCAAAGAGGGTAGGAATGGGTACCTCCTTGCTTGTTTATGTACCACATGACTGTGGTATTGTCTGTCCTTATTAGCAGGTGGCCTTGATGTAGAAAGTGCTTGAAGGCCTCGATTGCATTCATCACTGCCAGCATTTTCTTTTGGTTTATGTGCATGCGCAATTCTTTCTGAGACCATAGTCCTTCGATGCATCTGTCCTCCATATGTGCTCCCCATCCATGGTCTGAAGCGTCCGAGGTAATGGTTTGGCTGGTTACTGGTTTGCTGAAAGGCAGACCCTTGTTTGACTGGCTTGCTTGGGCCCACCATAGAAATTCCTTTTGAAGGCATGGAATGAGTGGTATCAAAGCTTCTAGGCTGTGATTGTGCTGAGACCATAAACTCCTTAGGTACCATTGCAGTTTTCTCATATGCAGCCTTGCTTGTGGAATCAGAAGAATGCACGATGCCATGTAACCCAGGGCCTGCAGGATTTTCCTTGCAGTCATCTGAGTTTGTTTTGTCAGATTTTTGAAGTAATCCGGTAGTTGTCTTTGTTTTTCTTCTGTGAGAAAAGCCATTTGGGTGGTTGTATCTAGTTCCGCACCCAGAAAAGTTATTCTTTGGGATGGCACAAGTCTTGATTTGTGAATGTTGACTGTGTATCCCAAGGCCTGCAGTAGGCGGATGGCATAATTCAAATGTTTTACTAAAGTTTGTTGGCTGTCCGCTTGTATAAGGCAGTTGTCCAGATACGGGTATATTTGAATCCCCTGAAGTCTGCAGTGTGCAATTACTGATGCCAGGCATTTCGGGAATACTCTGGGTGCAGTAGATAAGCCAAAGGGCAATGCTGAGAACTGATAATGCTCTGAACCTGCAAGAAATCTGAGGTGTCTTCTGCAACTTTGTCTGATAGGGACATGCAGGTATGCCTCCTTGAGGTCTAGAGTTACCAGCCAAGACCCCTTGCCCAGCATGGGAAGGAGTTGCTGTAAGGTCAGCATTTTGAATTTTGGCACAATGAGATAAGTGTTCAGTGCGGACAAGTCAAGAATAGGCCTCCATTGTTTTTATTTTCTTGGGACAAGGAATAGTCTGGAATAAAATCCTTGGCCTTGTTCTGCGACAGGAACCTTTTCTATAGCTTTCATTTGCAATAGGTTGGCAATTTGTTCTAAAGCCTCTGCCCTTTGATTTGGTGGCAGATTTGGCATTCCTTTTCTTTCTGGTAATGTATGGAAATGGAACCTGTATCCTTTGTCTATTATTTGCAGTGTCCATTTGTCCCTTGTAATACTGTGCCAATTTCTTGAGAATAAAGATAGCTTTCCGCCCAAAGGTGCTTCTAATTGAGCCCTGGTCGGTGGGGTCAAGGTGAAGTCATTGAGTCTGTCCTTGTGCAGCAGTTGTTGGTCCTGCACTACCTCTCTGGTTAGGAGGCTGCCATTGACGTCCTCTGTAGGAGCCTCTAGCTTGCCCTCTACCTCTGGCACGCCTGTTCTTGCCTCTTTGAAATCTCTCTTCTGGAAAGGACCAATTCTTAGAAGGCCAATTTCTGCTGAATCTTGGTGGTTGGACCTGGAGGAAATCTTTGACTGTTTGTACAGATTTAGCCTTTTCCTCAAATTTCTTTAAGACCTCCTGAGCAGTGGAGCCAAATAACTTTTGCTTTTCCAGTGGAGCATCCAGAAGCTTAGCCTTAACATGATCTGGCAGAGATTGTTCCTTCAGCCAAGCATGTCTACGTATGACTGCACCTGTCATTGCTGACCTACATGAAGCTTCCAATGCATCATAACCACACTGCAAGAAATGGTTGCTAACCTGTTGTGAGTTATGTACCAGATCCTGAAGTGACTTACGATCTAGGGGCTCAGGTGAAGACAGTTTTTTCTGCAATTCATCCAACAAATACTCTTGGTACTGTATCATATGAAATTGACAATTTAAAGCCCTCATAGACAGAGTGGAAGAAGTATACACTTTTCTACCCCATCTCTCTAAAGCCCTGGACTCCCTTTTAGAGGGGAGTGGATTTTTTTAATAGTGGCATCTGCAACCCCTTTAGGACCCTGGGAAATAGTTTCTGGGTCAGCAGAGTGGGCCTTGTAAAGGAAATGATGTGAGTCCGGGACCCTGTAGTACCTATCGGGTTTAACAGGAGCCGGAGGAAGGGTGTCAGGGGTAATGCTAGACTCCGAATACACATCATCAATGACACTTAAAACAGGAGGAATAGCCAAGGGTCTATGCTGAGGTAAATGAAGAAAAGTCCTTAATCTCTTCCTGGAATCGGAGAATTCCTGGCCCTGCCATTGGAAATGCTCTCTCATGGAGTGAAGGGTCTCCCCAAAGGACAGCTCTTCAGGAGGGGAGGCAGAGGGAATAGATTCCTCTGCATCAGAATCCTCGGAGGCCGTAAGGCCTCCTCCTGGTAGTCCGATAGAGCAGAGCCATCAGAGGCCTCATCAGAGGACTGTGGATCAGCGGGCTCAACCCTGGGCCTTTGTCTAGAGGAGGTTGAGAGCCCCTGTCCGGGTGAGGCTGAGAGCCCCTACTTAAGGAAATAAGGTCCTCAGCCAAACTTAATATCTGTGAACCTGTAGTGGATCCCTGAGGAATAGTCTTGGGAGGCAGAGATTTTTGTTGTTTAGCAGCTTTAGCCCTAGTGAATGCTTTTATGGACATGGATGCAGGGGGCCTGGCTGCTCCACGTGCTGGTGTAGTTTTGTCTAGGGGAATGGTGTCGGTAGCTTCCTGAACACCGATTTCCGTGGGTAAATCTATAACCGACTCAGAAGAGGCCTCCAGGGCCGAGGTTGTCGGTTGTGCGATTTCTGCGGTCGGAAGTACCAAGGACTCGGTTTCAGCCGAAACCGAGACACTCGTGGTAGGCCTAGGAGCGGTTTCAGCCGAAACCACGGTCCGCGTGTGTCAGTCCTTGTCCTTCTGTTTTTTGGTTAAATGAGAAGTCGGAGTCTCCGACGGCATAATATAAGAGAAACTAGCCCCCAAAAATTCCTCTGCAAAATCCGACCAACGCCTAAGAGTGCGTCGATTAAAGGAGGCACAGGCCGAGACGTCGTGGTCTGGGCCTAGGCAGGGGGAGGCAGTAGGAATGGAAATCCTTATGAGGTATTTGTTTCCCACAAGTCAAGCAATTATTAACTTTAAGCATTTGATCTGACATCGGCTGAGGCAAGAAAGAGTCCCCAACGGGGTACTTAGCTTTTTGAAGTCTTCGGTAACTGAAGTTACAGGAGCTGGCCGACCGGCACTTGCGAACTGCTTTTGCTTCGGGCACCACGCGGCAAGAAAGACTGAGGAAGATGGCGTTGGCTGATACTTTTATACCCCAGGCGCTCTGATGTTGGGGAAAGGGGGACATCAGCCGACACCGGACCCAGACTTTGGAATCCGGCTGACCGAAGGGCTGCCTGAGGCAGGACAACCCATATGTGAGGACTGCAGATGCATCCTTGAAGGACATTTTAGAAGGCCTCCTAGGGGTAGGTTCCATTGAATCAGGAGCTGCCCACGCCTTTCTAGCCACTACCTCCATTAGTGGGTCGAAAGGGGGAGACACCCAGGAGGTGGAAGGGCGAGATCCAAAAGCGTCAAGGTAAACCGACTCGTCCTCGGAAGGTTTGAGAGTGGACCAATTTCCCCTCTGTTTTAGGATCTCTAGGATGTCTGAAAAAGAGACATCCTCAGAGGGGGATCTGGGGGAACCCTCCGACTCATCCAAGTCGGTGTCTGACGTGACAGTCGGGGGAGTCTATGTGCTTCCTCTTGCACTTTCTTTTCCTAGGGGGTTGCCCTGAAACTTCAGGGGAGCCCTCGGAAAAGGAGGAGACACCCAAGGTGGGTACCCTACGCTTCGGATCTCTGCTGTCAGATATAGGAGGGTGGCCAGAGACCGCAACAGGCACTGTAGAGGGAGGAGTTGCAGAACTTAACCTTGGAGTGGACACTGGGTCCAGCACGCTCCTCATCACCTCGAAGGCTCCCCTATCAGATACCAAAGGCAGTCCTAGCTCCGAAGAGACCGGAACCGCCCCCGGCACTGACAGAGAAGGCTCCGAGAATGATGTTGAGGCCGAACTAACCACAGCCGAAGCTCCGACAGGGAGAGCGGGGTTGGACAAGGGTCTGATGCCACTCGCCCCCTCAGAGCCGACAATCGAGTCCCGGCACCCGGACCTCTCCACAGACGGAACCAATGAAGAGGTCGGAGCCAATGACACTGGAGCCGAAGGTGGGCGTATCGGCTCCGACGTGGGTAAGGTTACGGTTCCGACAAACTCCAGCTCCGAACTCGAGAGGTGAGTCGGAGGAGGAATGGATAGCGGTACCGAAGGAGCCACAGTCTGGTGAGATGGACTCTGGAGCATTTGGGCTAGTGCCTGAGATTTTATGAGCCTACTGACCACTCTCTCGATGTCGTGGTCGGAGAGCCTGGATGACCTAGATGAGTGAGTCCTATGACTCCGCTCTGATAGGAGAGGGGATCTCGGAGCCGATCGGACGGAGTCTATCGAGGGGGATCTAGAGCGCTTGCGCGCTGGGGTCAGCTCTGATGCTGGTTTCGGAGCGGATACCACTTTACCCACCTCAGATCCGGATGGAACCGATGTCGGAGCCATCTCGATAACGCCAGCCCTCGACTCAGAAGCTGGAGCCGAGGGTTTCGTGGTTTTTGAAGACTTCCCTGAGCCAGACTTGGACGGGGAGTCATCAGGCTTTAACAAGCCCCTTAGGATGAGCTTATTATGCCTCTCCTGCAAGACTCTTGAACTAAACCCGTGACAGATGGAACAAGAGTCCTGCAGGTGTAAAGGCCCCAAGCAATAGACACAAGAAGTGTGACCGTCTGTCAGAGACATTTTCTGACAGCACGAGTCACACTTCTTGAATCCCGAGACCTTAGTGTCTTTGGACATAGTCCTAACCACAGTAAACACAGTCAGTCCACACACACAACTTAAAATTAGGAAAGTTAAGGGAACTGACTAAAACCCACACACACACAGACACTATAAGGGGTGGGGAAACTACGGTAAAGCCCGTAGGCCCAAAGATAAAAATAAACTAGAGAAGGGAAAAAGGGCTACAAAAAGGGTTGTATGAATAAGGCAAATAGTAGGGACCTAAACAAGGGTAACTAGCTGGAGAAACTACCTGAAAAATTAGTTAAATAGAATAAATCTCTTACTGACCTGAGCCGGTAAAAAAATGACAACCTCGCAGCGAAGCGGCAAACAAGATCTGGGGAGTTAGCGCATGGTATTGTGGGTTATAGGGCTGCCTCGAGCCAGTAAAAATAGCTCTCGAGCTATAGTATAGGCCGAGTCAGAGCTGAGGATCGGCTCCGAACCCATCCAGCAAGAATGAAGGCGAGAATGACAACTTAACATTGGCCATTACAGCTACACCAGAGGGAATCGAGGCAATGGGTAAGTGATCTGTGGAACCATCTTTGGCCATGCCAGAGTCACTAACTATAAGCTGAGGCAATAATTTTATTTATTTATTTATTTTTTCTTTTTAGGTACAAGTAGAGTAGAAGAGTATATATGTCATAACCTGATTGCCAGTACAGTAAGCTCAGTAACACTGGGAGAAGTTAATTATTCAATATTAAGCACAGCAGCACACTTCCCTTCCCCAGACATAAAAAAAAATGTCCCCACACAATTAAACACAAGGAGCACACTGAAAATCATGTCACCAGACCTTAAACTTTTAGTTAGAAATATTACAGAATATGTATTACCTCAGAAATGAGAAAACATTCTAATGCCTTTAAAAACAGTTACAGGTAGCAAAAATGCACATTCTTAGTTTAAGCACAGCCCAAATACTTAATATTTTCATAAAATCTCAATTTTCCAAACAAACAAAATTGTAAACTAAGTCAAGTAAACACTGCAGAAGTGTGTATAAAATGTCCTTGACAAAAGCTAGTATTCTTAAGATGGAATATTGCAAATTACATTTTTTTCTTAATGTTATGGTAGAAAGTACAGTTTTGTACCTACCATAAATGTAGATGTCCGAACAGGATAGCATCTGCAGTCATAACAAATGGGTTGTCCTGTCGTCAGGCAGCCCTTCGGTCGGCCGGATTCCAAAGTCTGGGTCTGGCCTCGGCTGGTGTCGCACTTCACCCGACGTCATCTCTCCTGGTCTTCGGGTATAAAGGCATCAGCCAACGCCATTTTCCTCAGTGTTTCTTGCCCCAGATGCCAGTTGCCCTCTTGGAAAACTAAATTTTGGATAAATGCCAATGTTTCCAAAAAAAATAGTAGGCAAACAAAAAATAAGCATGTATGTACATATATACAAACAAATACACCATAAGAGATCCCCCCCTAGCTAGCTATTAGGAGGGTAAATACCCTAGGAGTACCACAGAGGGAAGGAGGGTAATCCTGACTACAGATGCTATCCTGTTCGGACATCTACATTTATGGTAGGTACAAAACTGTACTATGTCCTTCAAGGATGCATCTGCAGTCATAACAAATGGGTAGAATACCATAGCCAAACTAGGGGAGGAAGAAGAATTATGGTGTAGTTAGGATCCCTTGCAAGACAGCAGTGGCAAACCCTGCTCGGGATCTAGAATATAGAGGTAAGTTGTAATGCTTGGCAAATGTATGCACGGAGGTCCAAGTAGCGTCCTTGGTAGCCACCGTAAGAAAGCTGTGGTAGTGGCTGTAGCCCTTGTAGAGTGAGGTCTTATGTTCTGTGGAATTTGCTTTCCATGGTAGGAGTAACAGAATCTTATGCAATTTCCTATCCATTTAGAGATTGTCTGTTTTGAAATTGCTTTTCCTTCCCTTCCTGTTGCATAGGCTACTAAAAGCTGGTCAGTTTTTCTGTTACCTTTGGTTCTGTCCAGGTAGTAGCGTAACTGTCTATGCACATCCAAGGTATGCAGCAGTCTTTCCCCCCTGTTCTGTGGTTTGGGAAAGAAGGTAGGTAGGTGGATTGCCTGGTTTAGAGACACTCTGGATACCACCTTAGGCATAAATGTAGGGTTAGTTCTCATGGACACTATCTTGATGGAAGATTAGGAAGGGTTGTACTGCCATTAAGGCCTGTAGTTCCGAAACCCTTCTTGCTGAAGTAATTGCCAGTAGGAAAGCAGTTTTCCATGATAGGTGTTGAAGATCTGCTGTTGCTGCTGGTTCAAATGGAGGGAGTGTCAATTTTTCTAGCACAAAGTTCAAGTCCCATGCTGGTAATGGTGGTTTCCTAGGAGGTTTTACATTCTTGATTCCTCTGAGGAACTGCCTGAGTAGAGGATGTGAGAAGACAGGGGGATTGAAGCTGTATTCTGCAGAAATAGCTGATGCATGTATCTTGATGGAGGAATAGGACAGGCCTGTATGTAGAAGCTCTGCCAAGTACTCAGGATGTTAGCAATGTCTATCTTTGACACATCTTTTCCTCTTTCAGTACTCCAAATGACAAACCTTTTCCATTTTCCTGCATAGTTCCTTCTTGTTGAAGGTCTGCGGGCTTCAAGGATAATGTCTTTCACCCTTTGGGATAAATCTGGGTTAGTTGCTGTTATGTGATGTTCCAGGCAGTCAGTTGCAGAGTTTTTAAGTCTGGATGCATGATGTTGTAGTTGTTCTGAGTTAACATCAAAGGCATCAGGGGTAGTGTCCATGTTCTCCCCAGAGACATGCTCCTCAGCAATGGATACCAGTGTTGTCTTGGCCAATTTGGGGCTATCAGAATTATCCTTGGACGTTCCTCTTTGATTTTCAGTAGTACCTTGTGCATCAATGGAAGAGGTGGAAATGCATATGCTGTCAGGCCTTTCCAACTGAAGGATAGAGAGTCCACCTTCCATGCTAGTGGGTGGTATGTCCTTGTGCAGAATTTCTTGAGCTGGTGATTGAGTGGGGATGCGAATAGGTCTATTTGTGGCATTCCCCATTTCTTTGTGATGGCCTTGAAGATGTCCGGGTGTAGCATCCATTCGTGAGCATCCGAGGTAGTTCTGCTTAACATGTCTGCTAGGATGTTTTCTTTTCCCGGTACAAATATTGCCTGTAACTGGATGTTGTAGCTCAGAGCCATATTCCAAAGGTCCAGAGTCATTCTGCATAGGGGGTATGAATGAGTGCCTCCCTGTTTGTTGATGTACCACATGACTGTGGTGTTGTCTGTCCTTATCATTAAATGACCTTCTTTGAGGAATGGTCTGAAATTCTGGATTGCTAGTTTTACTGCCAGCATTTCTTTTGATTTATGTGCAGGTGCAGCTGGTCTGGAGTCCATAATCCTTGTATGCATTTGTCCAGCATGTGTGCCCCCAGCCTAGGTCTGAGGCGTGATGGTTTGGCTTGCTTGAAAGTTGTGGAAGGGCAAGCCTGGGTTTGACTGGCATGCTTGAGCCCACCATAGGAACTCTTGTTTCAGGCATGGGATTAGTGGGATTTCGGTTTCTAAGCTGTGCCTGTGTTGAGACCATAAATTCTTTAGGTACCACTGTAGCTTTCTCATATGCAGTCTGGCATGGGGACCAGGATTATGCATGATGCCATGAAGCCCAAGGCCTGCAGTACTTTTCTTGCTGTTAGTTTGTTCTGCTTTGTTAATGCCAAGAAGTAAAGAGGGAGTTGTTCTTGTTTTTCTGCAGTTAGGAATGCCATCTGTTTTACTGTGTCCAATTCTGCACCCAAGAATGTTCTTGTTTGGGATGGTATCAGTCTTGACTTTTTTAAATTGACTGTGTATCCCAGGGCTTGTAGTAAGCAAATGACTCTTTGTAAGTCTTTTGTCAGCTTGCTTTTGTTGTCCGCTTGTATCAGGCAGTTGTCCAGGTATGGATAAATTTGGATTCCCTGTAGCCTGCAATGAGTGATTACTGATGCCAGGCATTTTGTGAATACTGGGCGCAGTAGATAAGCCAAAGGGCAATGCCGAGAATTGATAATGCTCTGATCCTGCAAGAAATCTGAGGTATCTTCTGCAATTTGGTCAAGTATGCCTCCTTGAGATCTAGAGTTACCAGCCAACACTCCTTGCCCAGCATGGGAAGAAGTTGCTGTAGGGTCAGCATTTTGAATTTTGGGACAATGATGAATGTGTTTAAGACGGACAGGTCGAGAATAGGTCTCCAACTTTTCTCTTTTCTTGGTACTAGGAAGAGTCTGGAGTAGAATCCTTTGCCCTGTTCTGTTAGTGGTACTCTTTCCACAGCTCTCATCTTTGTTAATTGAGCTATCTGCTTTAGAGCTTCTGTTTTCTGATTTGGAGGTAGGTTTGGCATTCCTCTTTTACTGGTAAGGTGTGGAAGTGAAACCTGTAGCCTTGGTCTATGGTCTGCAAAATCCACTTGTCTTTTGTGATATAGTGCGAATTTTTTGAAAATAAGGCTAACTTTCCGCCTAAAGGTGCTGCTATTTGTTCCCTGGTAGGCGTGTCAGAGCCAAGTCACTGTGATTGTCCTGTTGCAGTGGCAGTGGTTGTGTCGGTGCCTCGCTGGTGATTGCCTTGCCACTGGCGTCCTCTGTAGGCACCTCCTCTGGTTTGATTTCTGCCTCTGGCACGTCTATTCCTGCCTCTCTGAGATTTTGAGGAGTCTGGAAAGGACCAATTTTTGGAAGGCCAGTTCCTGCTAAACCTTGGGGCTGAACCTGTAAGAAATCCTTAACTGTTTGTACAGATTTTGCCTTCTCTTCCATTTTCTTCATTACTTGCTGAGCAGGAGTACCAAATAGACTGGCCTTATCCATAGGAGCATCTAACAGCTTTGCTTTAACATGATCCGCAAGACCTGTTCTTTCAACCATGCATGCCTTCTTATAACTGTGCCAGTCATGGCTGATCTAAATGAAGCCTCCAGTGCATCATAGCCACATTTTAAAGAATGGTTACTAACCTGCTGAATGTTATTCACCATTTCTAAAACATATTTCTTATCTAAGTTGTCATCAGAGGACAGTTTCTTAGTTAACTGATCAAGCATAAACTCTTGGTATTGGATCATATGAAACTGACAGTTCAAAGCTCTAGCTGAGAGGGTAGCAGAGGTGTAAACTTTTTTTCCCCCATCTCTCTAAGGACCTGGATTCCCTTTCAGAAGGAAGAGGGTTTTTTGCTGAGGTCGAAGCTACTGCCTTAGGCCCCTGGGAGATAGTCTCAGGATCTGCAAGTGGGGCCTTGTATAGGTGGTGATGAGTGTCTGGTACCCTGTAAAACCTATCTGGTTTGGCAGGGGCTGGAGGTAAAGTATCAGGAGCAGTGCAAACATCATTAAATGCATCATCCACAACTGGCAGAACTGGAGGTATAGCTAAGGGCCTATGTTGTGGTAAGTGTAGAAAGGTCCTAAGCCTTTTTCTTGAATCTGAGAAATCTTGTCCCTGCCATTGGAATTGTTCTCTCATGGCATGTAAGGTTTCCCCAAAGGAAAATTCCTCTGGTGGAGAGGCAGATGGAATAGATTCTTCAGCATCGGAATCTTCATAAGTAGAAAAAGGAGCCTCTGGATGGTCTGTAATGTCCGAGTCATCCGAAGAATCATCAGAGGACACTGGCTCTGGTGGCTCTGCTCTAAGTCTCTTTTCTGGAGGCTGAGAGGCCCTGTCTGGGTGAGATTGGGATCCCCTAATTAAAGAGATGAGATCCTCTGCCAAAGTAAGCATTTGTGAACTGGAACTGGGCCTGTGTGAGGGGGGCTTAACAGGCACTGATTTAGCAGTTTTGGCTGCTTTAGCCCTGGCAAAGGCCTTAATAGACATGGCTGCAGGAGGCCTAGCAGCACCACGTGCTGGGGTAGAGTCATCCAAAGGGATGGTGTCTGATAATTCAATAGGAACCACATTAGTAGGCAAAACTTCAGAGGCCGATTCAACTAGGGTAACAGGAGCCTCGGTAGTAGTCATGGATTCGGCTGAAGATTGACCCGTTTGCTCGGTTTCAGCCGAAACTGAGACACTCGCGGTTTGCTTAACCGTGGTTTCGCCGCTGGGACCCAGAGTGTCGGTCTTTTCTGCGTTTTAACAATTTGAGTAGTCGGAGGATCCGACGGCATAATGTCACGCAAAATCTGAGCAACAAACTGTTCAGCAAACTCCCGACGCGCCAAGCGTTCGGCCGGTTGAAGGAAGCACAGGCTAAACAGGCTGCTACGTCGTGGTCTGGGCCTAAGCAAGGTAAGCAGTAAGAGTGGAAATCCTTATGAGGTATTTGTTTCCACAAGTTAAACAATTATTTACTTTTTCTGACATCGGCTGAGGCAAGAAAGAGTCCCTACTTAGCTTTAGAAGTCTTAGTATTCGGTAGTAGTAATCTCTGGATCTGACCGACCGGCACTTGCGAACAGCTTCTGCGCAAGAAAGACTGAGGAAATGGCGTCGGCTGATGCCTTTATACCCGAAGACCAGGAGAGATGACGTCGGGTGAAGTGCGACACCAGCCGAAGCCAGACCCAGACTTTGGAATCCGGCCGACCGAAGGGCTGCCTGACGACAGGACAACCCATTTGTTATGACTGCAGATGCATCCTTGAAGGACATCATAAAAAATACTACAACTATTCAATAAAAAATATTTATGAGAGGAAGGGGTCCCCAAATGGGGTCTTATATACTTTTGACTGACTGCTGTTCCTCTGGAGCCAGAGAGATGCTTCTCCTCAAGGTGGCATATAATTCTGAAGTTGTATTTACTCTGGTTGTGGATAAACTTCCCTCCAAAAAGGGTGCAGTTTATCAACAGCCAGAGAGACAGACAGTGAGATTGAGTGAGAGGGAGGGGAGTAAGAGCTTCAGTAAGTTGGCCAGGTGCTGTGCCCCTGGCAAGACACTATCCATAGGTTACAGCAACAGTGAGAATGAAGAACGTCATCAATTATTAAGTGACCTATTTTTTTTAATTAATTAGGTGACCATTCTTAAAGGCAGATATAGTTTAGGTTTTATGTGCATGGTGGGGGAGAAGCAACCTAGCCTCACTGCAATACAACAGCATTATGAGCCTGGCAAGCTCCACGCTGCAAAGCAGGTGCACCACTTAGTCACAGGATGATCATGGATGGAAATGCACATGCATCTACTGAGACAGAAACTTAAATACAGCTCACAGAGCTGGCGAGGGGAGATTAGGGCATACTTCCTAGCAGCAAAATGATGCTATACCAGGATCCTTAATCTCTTCTCCAACCCCAGACAGGGTTCAGTTGAGCCTGGTGGGGACTCAGGCAAGTCCGGTAGACCTGGTGAACAACAGCAGGAGGTGGTGGAAGTTGATGGTTAGCTGCATGGAAGTGAGGAGGTGAGAAATATATACATACAGATTTAACAAAGGATATTGTTTTAGGGGCTATTTTGACAAAGAATAGTTCACAGAGGACTAGTCAATGACAAAAATACTATACTGATGCAAACATCACTGAAATGGATTTTTTTTACAGTGTTAACAGTAACAACTCAAAAAGAATAAAAAAAACACTCAAGGCAGACAACCAAGTGCTGTTACATAACCATCTTGGGGAGAGCATCTTATGGGTTGGCTAATGAGGAATTTTACTTTGCCGTGTTTAACATGGAATATAATAATGGGAGCAAAGTATGTACAAAGGCTGGCTAACTCTTTATGACAGCATCACTTCAGGACCCCAGCACCAGCAGCCAACCTGGAACCTCATCAGGTTCCCCAACATTTGCAGGATCTCCTATATGACAGACCTGAAGCATAACAGTACAATCACTGGCTAGTCACACAAGGGTACTGTACAGTAAAGAGGTACCTCACATTGTTAATGTTCATGGGACACAATGATAGATACAGCTTTGCCCTGCACTGCTAGCATAGCTGATGTCTTATATTTTACATAAGGTGAATGTCACTGAAACTAGAGGAAAGCACAATTATGAAAGTTGCTCTTGCAAAACAATAGATGTTTAAGTCTGTCACTGCTGCAACAGCCTTTTGGCTACTGACCAGCTTCACTAAGCTCCGGCTCCATCCCACAGCTCCACTATAACCATTGACTGGCTGACCCCTTGGAAAGAAATCATCAGTCAGAGTGTAGGACATACCTCTCAAGTGTCCATATTTTTGCAGAATGTCCAGATTTTTGCCTTATAGTATTGGTCTGTTTATCATAAAATTTGCGGTTTTCTGGCAAATCAATGAGGACTGAAGTCATTACGTAATGATACACATTTGAATTTCAGACTTCATATTCTTCAGAAAACATATGCTAACACAGCACATTTTACAGTAGCAACTTTCTAAGTTTATAAGAACAATTTTTAAAATTTGTCCCTACTTTTGGGCCTTTGTCCCGCCATTATTTTTGGCTTTGTCCAGATTTCTTGTGCTAAGAGGTAAAAAGGTATGGTATAGAAAACTTAAGAGATGTCTTATCCATAAAGAGATAAGAGCTTACTCATCCTGAATCTCAAATGGTATAACAGTAAACAAAAAATCTACATTCAACAACTAACTATATACAGAAGTAGAGGGATGGCAGATGGTTGCGCCTATCGCAGCAATGAATTCGAACATATACTGTTATGGTAAGTGCAATAGTCATCATTCTCACTGCTGCAGTAGCTTTTGGCTATACGAATTGATTACCAGTGCCTATCCAACCATGGAAAAGGAAGAATGAAAATCCACGAGCTACTGGAGCATGGTCCTAGCAAAGCCAGTCCTAGACCTGGAAAAAGAATCCAGTTTGTAATGTTTTGTAAAAATATGCAGAGAGGACAATATTGCTGCCTCCTGAATGCTTCTACAGTCCACACTTTTCCAGTATGCCATCATAGATGCCAAGGCTCTAGTAGAACCTACTTTGATACTGCAATAGCCGAGGGCAGCCATATTGAAATAGTCTGTTTTGAGATATGATGGGACAAAGAAAGGACAACCTAACAAATAAAGAGTTGATCTGCTTTACTAAAGGATTTAGCTCTGTTAAGATAGTACGTGCATTGCTTATGCGTGTCCAAAGTATGTAGAAACCTTTCTCCCTTGTTCTGAGGAACTGGATAGAACACTGGGAGATTGATGGCTTAATTCAAAGTACACTCTGAAACAACTATGGGCATAAATAAAAGATTTGTTCTCTGTTGTGACCCTATCTCAATGAAAGACCAGATAGGGTTCATTCACCATGACAGCTTGCAACCGATACTCTTCTTGCAGATGTCAGAACAATATATAGTACAGTCTTCCATATAATGAATCTTAAATACATACCCCTTTGAACCAGCTCATCAGGCAGAGTTACCTTTTCCAGCACACAGTTAAACTCCCTGTTTTCTAGGTGGCCTAAGACGTAAAATTCCTTTCACAAATTATTTTAGTAAAAACAGAGAAGAAAAGGGAAAATCTCTGGGCATATTATGCTTAAAATATATGCCTTGACAAATTAATAAGAAAGGCCAGAGGAAAGTAACTTACATAAATATGTCAGAACCAGTGGTACATATTTCCTGATGGGGCTATGGTTATTAGCAAGATACCAACTGGAAGATCTTTTCCACTTGTCAATGTAAGATTTCTAAGTAACATGTTTTCTTGCTTCCATCTCTGCATGTCCTCCTCAAAGAGATGCCAAAACGTATCAAAACTGAATCATCCAGACTTTGCAAGATGACAGTACACTGAGCAGCAACTTAACTTCAGCAATTCCGATGTGAAAAAAGAAACTGAAAGACAAGGGCCAGGAACTCTGTCACTTTTAATTAATTCAGTTACTGGCTAGTAAGTTCACTGCCTGGATGCCAGCAAAGAAAAAGCTAAGAGGGCCTGAAAGAAATCAACTAGAAAAGGTGAGGAGAAAGCACAGGCTTGGAAGAGTCCTGCAGTTGTTGTTCAGCAAAAGCAGTTCAAGCTCCAGCTGTGGTGCAAGACATGGTGCAAGACATGGCTTACAGTAATCTAGTTAAAAAATAAGTCAAAATTTGCTTAGAGCTGATTAAAATAAACAAAATATTGAAGGAGTATATTAACTCAAATAAAAAAAGGCTGGAAAAACTGAAAGTAGCATCAAACAGATATTCAGATGTCCTGATAAAACTCCAAAAATAAAATCAAAGGGTAAAAGGAAAAGCAGGCTGGCTGAGTATGACATTGTACAACATGAGTGGTTTCAAAAAGATACTAGAATTAGAGCACATAGTATGTATGGAAAATCTGAGATTTTCTGCTGTACCAGAGAAACTAGAAGGAACAGACTGCATTAATTTTATGAAGGCACAGATAAGCAACTGGACTGGTATTCCACATCAGGAACTGTTAACTGATAAGGCACAGTCTGTATATGCTCCAAATCAGGCCATGAGAATTAACCAAGACTTGTATTAGTAAAGATGCAAACTTACCAGCAGAAAGAGTTGATCTTGACAAAGCTGTGGCAAAAGGACAAATTATTACAAGTTGGAGACAGTAGAGTGTTTGTGGAAAACGATTATTCACTGTACACCAGCCAGAAGAGAAACACATTTATTCCAGCAATGAGGGAATGCTGACAGGCAGGTGTGAGATTCAAGCTGCTATATCCAGTTGTCTTCAGAATATTTGTTCCTGGAGGATCAAGGTCATTTTTTTGATGCAGAAGAGGCTAAGGAGGAAATTCAATAGTTTGTCCAACAAAAAGCGAGCCCCCATGCAGAACAGGACTCCACTCTTTATTCTTTGATAATAAAGCACGTACAGAGACTTTGTCAGAGAAACCTTTTCCACTGTTCCAAAGGAAAATGCTTGAGAGACAGAGAAAAACACAGGAGTTAACTAGAAGAATTGGGAGTACCTTGGAAATGAACCAGAGTCTAGAGTTGAGACATAGAAATGAACAGGAAGCAGACTAGCAACACAGAAATTGGAGAATAAATGTGAGAGTGCAAAATATTGATCACATTTGTGAAATACGGCTGTATAAGAAAAAATGGAAAAGGGGACTTTTGTTAACTTTTTCAAACTTGTGAGGAACTGAAAGCATTTGTCTTCCTTCATGTCATTAATGTTTGGAAGGGGAGGGGAAGAGGAAGGAAAAAGATAACTAAGTTAAACAAGTTCTGTTCTTAATAGTATTTTAATGAAACTTTTTATGATACAAATTGCATGTTTTACAGTAAACATTATTTCATGTATGTAATAGCAATACTAAACAGATACCTTTTTCTTTTTCTCTTCTTTTTTACCATTAAGAAATGCAGTAATTAGAATGCAAAAAGGAAAAAAAAAACTAGACAAAGGCATGTTTAAGCTAACAGGCTGCAATCTTGGGTTGTTGAGGTGGGGGATGTGGATGGGGTGCAGACGTACACAAATCAAAACATATGCAGAGGTGATATGTTTTCTCTTGCTTTTGCATAGATGAATGTCGGGATAAAGATCCTTGGCTTAATCTAAAAACAGGTGGAAATAAGTAAATCAGAGAGCACTGAATAAAATGAAAAATTTCCTATAGCAATAAATGCTTCAGCTTGTCTTTAGAAGCCTGCAGCTGAGTACTACATTTTTATTACGTTTCCATGGAGGCAAGCTGATAATAGGGCAATTAAAATCCAGAATACTGGTTTCTTCAAGGCTAAAAGTTAATGTTTTCTGAAAGCATGCAAGTTGTTTTTCACATCTGGGAGGGTAATAAAGATAAAAAAAGAACCCACATCAATTAGCAGAAGCAGAGGCAATAACATGCATCTTAGCATGGATAACCTCAATTTTTAAGTTAATTCCTGTGTTTCCAGCTATTTCCTATTAGGAGGGTTAAACTTCAATATTTGAAATGTACATAATTTTGTGTGTTTGTATTTTAAGTTAACAGGTTATTGGGGTATTCTGGGGATGTTTTTTGAGGGTTTTCATTAAAATAAAATATCTTGCAAAATACGACATAGGTTCCAATGTTGATAAGAAAAAAAAACTGTATAAAGGATTAACTTACCTAACATTAGTGGGTGCATGTATCATAAAAGCTGTAAATGGACATTTAAAAAGCTGTCATATATAATAGGTGGGAATAATGACTTCTAATCATACTGGAGATCCTTTCCATATTATCTTGAAACGTGAATGATCTCACAGGTATAGACAAAAAGAAAAAAAATAATTATATAAGAAATTCAGAGTGCAAATAGCAATGCTACAGGAGACACATTTGGAAAGAAACGAGCGTGTAAATTTGATAAAGAAGGGATTTCAGGATGAATATTCAGCAAATATCAGGGACCAAGGAAAAGAAGTGTACTTACATTAATTGCTAGAGGAGCTCCAGTAGTGATAGAAAAGGGAATAAGGATAATTACGGTATATTTGTGGAGCAAGGGGCTACTGGCAAGGAAGGAGCGTTAGGCTGACTTACTTATATTCCACCTAAAACTGCTATTATGGAGTGTAAAAATGGGAGAAATAATCAGCATTCAGCAGGGAATATTACTTATAGACAGGGATTGGAATTTGATTTGCAAAATTAAGGATGCATCTGTGGGGGGGGGCTAGAAGGAAAAATATAACAAAACGGTAGATTTCTGAACATATTTATAAAAATATTTGGTACTGAATACATGAATTCAGTAGTAGGAAATCAGAATTTACATATTATTCACCAAGGTACAATAACTGGGCTAGGCTAGACTGACATTATATTTCACAGGAACATGATAATTTAATTGAAAACTTTGTCACACATCCAATAATTATTTCAGATCATACACCAATAATTAATGATAAAAATTCAGGGTAATAAAGTAAAGATGAGACACTGGTGCTTCCTCACCTACCTGTTAAAAAGAGAAGAATTTAAGGAACAGGTAGTGAAAATTACCCTGGGGTTATTAAGGAAGATAGAAAGTACTCCAGAAGTTACAGCTAGTGAGTCAGATAAAATGAAAGTGAAGATTAAAAAACAGGGTAAAAATAAAAGAAAAACAGCTATGGTAAAGAAGTAATAACAGTTATTTAGTGGGGCTGACAAAGGTTAATGTATTACTGAATAGGGGGAATCTCACAAAACAAGTAGAGGCACAATTGCAGAATGCTAAAGAGAAAATAAGGGACTACCCAGATAATATGCATGAGTTTAGAAAGATTGCTGTTAAACAACTGCCTTTTTTTTGATAATAACTCTAGAGCACAAAAACTTCTGGCACAGTACAACAGAAAGTAGAATGGGTTGTTGCCAAGCATACGGATCTTATAACAAGAAATTAACCAGAGATCCTATAGAAGTATTAGAGATATTTTGGAAATTTTAAGAAAATTTTTATCAATCAGAGAAGTGGGGAAATCAAGACAATGGACATATGGAATATATATGGAATACTTAAATATGCCAAGGTTAGAAACTCAGCAATTAACAGCTAAGACAGGAGGAGATGAGATGAAAATGGTTCTGTATAACCAATTTGCAGGAAAGCTATGGTGACTGTAATACCTAAGGATGGTAAAAACCAAAAGGATCCAGCTTCATATAATCCCATTTCAGTTTTAAACCATGATTACAAAGTGTTTATGTCTATAATGGCTGAAAGAATGGGAAATTTTTTGCTAAAACTGACAGACATGGATCAATGTGGGTTTGTGGAGGGAAGGCAAACATTCAACAACATTAATAAAACAATAATGATCCAGAGAGAAACAGAATAAAATAACATTGTTGCTCTTAGGTCTTGATGCAGAGAAAGCATTTGACAGAGTAAGCTGGGATTTTATAAGTAGGGCAATTGAAGCATTTGCATTTCTTGATACAGTGATAAAATAAAGTCTAATTAGAAGGATATATGAGGGACCAGATGCAAAAATCAAAATGGGAGGGTTCCTCTCTAATAAATTGTGTCTGAACAGAGAAACCAGGTAGGGGTGTCATTGTTCCCCTTTCTTATTTGCATTACATTTAGAATCACTGGGAAAGAAAATATGGGACTCAAAAATTCAAGGATATAATCGGTATGGTATTGAAGAAAAGTTGGCTTTATTTGCAGATGATATTATTTTGTACTTGATGGAACCAATTTGTGGGGATATAAAATTAATCAAGATAAAATTGATATAGCTGTAAACTATGTACCCACACACAAACTGGTTCAATGATACCCATATTTATGGGGATATGATAAAATTAAGTATTTAGGAGTTTGGGTTAAAAAGAAATCTGTTACGGCAGCTAAGGATATAGGGGAAGTGGCTAAAGATAATACAAAAACTGAGAAAGTGGAAGCTCTTGCCTATTGAAATATACAGCAAAATACATTTTTTTACTCCTTTGGGTTTTACTCATAGGTCAGGAATATTTTCATTAACAACAGGAGAAGTTGTGGATAGAAATTAATAAAGAGTTGAAGGATTTTATCTGAGGGGAAGAGGGCAAGAGTCAAGAGGGATAATGTGGTCCTCCCAATAGATTAAGGAGGTGTAGGATTACCTGATTTGAAGGGTATTTTAGAGGTGCATAGTTAAGGCTCTTATACACAAGTAGAAAGGGATAATGATAAAGCAGGGGAGGGGGTAATCCAAAAAATATGGAAACAGTGGGATTTTGGACACAGATCCTTAAGGAGAATAACAGTTATGCAGAAGTAGCAGAAAGTACACTAAACTAAGCCAACATTAGAATGGAGAAAGCAGATTCTGCTGATAGGGATGACTGCAATTAGGGGTAAACAGAATGGGCAAGAGAGTGCTGGAATTTACTGGAGGAAGCTGGCAAAGGAACCAAGATACTGGGAACAAATAATTAGAGAGGGAAAGGTAATAGAAAGGGAAGAGGCCAAGAAGACATTTGGACTGCAGACTAGAGACTGCCTTCCCTATCAGGGTTTAATATCATGAGTATAGGCAAAATTAAAGAAAGTTTTCACCAGCAGTAGATATTTTCCACAAAGAAATCACCCCCAAGGAAAAAAAGCCCCAAGTTAAAAACAGTGGTTCTTAACAGGAAACTCCTAATATTGTGAAAATATGCTGTGTTTCTAGAAGGGGAATTACCACTTCTAGTCATAAAATAAAATATATAAATATTTTCTTAAATTAGCAATCATTTCTAAGCAGAACGGTTTCCCTGTGGGAATATAACTGCAAGAAATTAAGCTTAAAACCAAGTGCTGCTTCCTCTAGATGTGGCAAGAAAGTACTTAAGTTTTCTACATGCTGAGTGTTATGTCCCTTCAAGGGGCCAGCCAATCAGCAGTCAGAGTGTAGTTGTGGGAGAGAGTCAGAGCATTATGAAGCTGGCTAGTTGCTGTACCCTAGGCAGGATACAACCCATATATCCAAAATGCTACTGCAACAGTGAGAATGATGAACATTTACAAAAAAGCATCATTAAGCTAGTTCAAAGGGCTTTATGCATGAAGGATTACACCAAACCACTACCAGTTAAAGGAAATGCTTCATGGGTGGGAAGACCAGAACTGAAGATGCATGAATGGTAAGCTGCAGTCAGTTACTTCAGGGGTTTTTACTGATATTTTGGAATCAGTACCTAAGGAGTTCATGGATGAGTACAAAAGTATATTCTTCACCATGCATGTCTTGACAGCATTTTGTGGTACATTTTTAGCAATGCAGGAGAGTAATTCAAAAGGAATCTCTAAAGTGTGGCCAGAGATGAATGTCAAGGTGACAAATGGTAGGTCCTCTGCATTCTAGTGGCAAAATTCAGGATAGACCTAGATGGAAGTGTTCACTTAGTATGACTGTGTACACTACAGTAGGATATTACTTCATGTGCAACAGAATTTGTGGGAAGGAATAATTTTTCTGTCACAAGCAAGGTATCCTCTTAAGAATTTGTTGGTGTGAGGTAATATTACATGTAATAGTGCAGGCATTATGCTTGCATACAAAAAAGTTAAAAAAAATAATCACTCCATTCATTTTACAAAAGGACAGTATCTCAGACACACACACACACACACACCATTTCCGGGATGAATGTGATGTTTTTGACTTTTCATGTGGAACAAGTGAATGTTTCCCTAGAACTGTGCAAATATTATGGTGTGTTACAAGGGGGTATGCCTTTTAATACACCCATACCTCTTATTTTGCCAGTCTTGCAGGATGTGTTTAATGCTGTCTGTAATAATCCTGACTCTCTCTCTGTCACACACACACAGACACACACACACACACACACACACACACACACACACACACACACACACACACACACACGCACACACACACACACACACACACACACACACACACTGTATGTGTGTTAGGCACATTTTGATGTGATTAAAGCATTAAGGAGCTGGCAGTCCAAGATACAGTGGATATAAAAAGTGTACACACCCATGTTAAAATACCAGGTTTTTGTGACACTAAAAAAATGAAACCACAATAAATCATTTCAAAACTTTCCCTACCTTTAATGTGACCTATAACCTGTACAATTCAACTGAAAAACAAACAAATATGTTGGGGGAAAAATATAAAAAATAAAAAATGTACAATAAGCTGGTTGCATAAGTGTGCACACCCTTAAACTAATACTTTGTTGAAACACCTTTTGATTTAATTACAGCATTTAGTCGTCTTGGGTACACACCTGTCATCAATTAAAGAGACTCTGATTAACCCCAAATAAAGTTTAACTGTCCTAGTAGGATTTTCCTGACAATGACTCAGTTGCCTGCTATAGCAAAAGCCATGGTTCGCAGAGAGCTTACAAAGCATTAAACGGATCTCACTATCAGTAAGGAGAAGGGTACAAAAAATTTCCACAGCATTGGATATACCATGGAACACAATGAAGACAGTCATCAAAAAGTGGAGAAAATATTGGGCAACAGTGACATTGCAAAGAACTGGACGACCCTCTAAAACTGATGAAAAGACAAGACGAAAACTAGTCAGGGAGCCTGCCAAGAGACCTACACCAACACTGAAGGAGCTGTAGAAATTTTTAGCAAGTACTGGTTGTGTACTACGTATGACAACAATCTCCCGTATTCTCCATATGTCTGGACTATGGGGTAGGGTTGCAAGACAGAAGCCTTTTCTTACACAGAAAAACATCCAGGCCCGGCTAAAATTTTTTAAACAATACATCAAGTCTCCCAAAAGAATGTGGGAAAATGTGTTATGGTCTGATGAGACCAAGGTTGAAGTTTTTGGCCACAATTCCAAAAAGTACATTTAGTGCAAAAACAACACTTCGCATCACCAAAAGAACACCATCCCCACTGTGAAGCATGGTGGTGGCAGTATCATGCTTTGGGATTGCTTTTCTTCAGCTGGAACTGGGGCTTTAGTCAAGGTGGAGGGAATTATGAACAGTTCCAAATACCAGTCACTTCTAGCACAAAACGTTCAGGTGTCTGCTAGAAAGATGAAGAGGAATTTCACCTTTCAACACGACAATGACCCCAAGCATACATCCAAATCAACAAAAGAATGGTTTCACCAGAAGAAAATTAAAGTTTTGGAATGGCCCAGCCAGAGCCCAGACCTAAATCCAATAGAAAATCTGTGCAGTGACCTGAAGAGGGCTGTGCACAAGAGATGCCCTCGCAATCTGACAGATTTGGAGTGCTTTTTCAAGAAAGCGTGGGCAAATATTGCCAAATCAAGATGTGCCATGCTGACAGACTCCTACCCAAGAAGACTGAATGCTGTAATTAAATCAAAAGGTGCTTCAACAAAGTGTTAAAGGGTGTGCAGACTTATGCAACCAGCTTATTGTATGTTTTTTTTCCCCTAACAGATTTGTTTGTTTTTCAATTGAATTGTACAGGTTATAGGTCAAATTAAAGGTGGGAAAAGTTTTGAAATTATTTACTGTGGTCTCCATTTTTTATATCACAAAAACCTGGCATTTAACAGGGGTGTGTACATTTTTTATATCCACTGAATATAAACCACATTTGCAATCGTATTTCTTAAACCTACTGTTATTTTACCTGCAGGCCAGAAATAACAATGTGGCTTACTAATTGTATATTCACTTATTAAGCTATTTTGAACAATGATATAGTATCATAATGAGAGGAAAAACATGGGGTTTGACTCAATAAGATAAGTCGTTCAACAGATGGACAATAGACGGATCTACCGGGTATAGAGAGGCATCAGCTAAGGGAATAGCTCAAGCTATAACAGATGCAGGGAGACCACTAGATAATATTATGTTAAAACTAGGGAGAAATTTCTGTTAAATACCATGTTGGTGCAGCTGAAACAAATAACCACATTTGAACTGAAGACAGTGTTACAGCTGTGATGCTAACTCATCACAATTTTAGAATGATGGCAGCAGATTCATTTGGCATGGTTAGAAATCATTCCAAGGATTACTGGAGCGAAGCAAAGGCATCAAGTGCCGTATTGAATGATAAGAGGAAATCATTCCAAGGATTACTGGAGCGAAGCAAAGGCATCAAGTGCCGTATTGAATGATAAGAGGAATTTGACTGGGTTTATGAAAAGAGCTATGACAGAAGAGAAGAGTGGTTAGAGCAATGTCCAACATCAAGATGTAAAGCAAAATTTCTAGCAGATTTGAGGGTAGGCATGGAGGTAGACATTGACATACCCGATTAGAAGAAGGGAGTGCATCACTCTTTTCTGGTGGTGGAAGTCAAGACTGAAAAGGTCAAGAAAGGAAGTACATGAAGCAGTACAAATGAATCTATAACAAACAATAACTGCCCCATGGAAGCATCCAAGCCAGACATTAAGTATTCATGTCAAGATAGTAAGGCAGCTTATGCAATGAATGAAACTTGTTGACAGTGGTGCCTGCAAGTTTCA
Source organism: Protopterus annectens (assembly GCF_019279795.1). NCBI lineage: Eukaryota > Metazoa > Chordata > Ceratodontiformes > Protopteridae > Protopterus > Protopterus annectens. The sequence goes on from NC_056741.1 coordinate 1,300,324,951, forward strand.
ATGCAGGGTAAATGAGACTGCCCTTCTTCCAGTCATGGCTTCTACACATTATTTATTTATTACAGTTTGATGACCAGGATAGTTCACTGGGCCTGGAAGAGCCCATTTTCAGTGGAGGCCTGGGGAGAAAAGCTCCACAAGATATAGACAATTTGATATTAGTTATACAAAAGTAAATAAAGTAGTAGAACAGTGAAAAATACAGAGATAATACACAATTTGTTAAACACATAACATTTCTAATCCTAGGTAATGACTTACAAAAGTGAGATTCATGTTGTCTAAACATATTGAAAGTACAGGCATTTCAGATGGAAAAGAAAACATGGAAGTAAAACATTTATGTACAGATAAAAAAAAAAAAAGCTTTTTTTTTGGAAGTTAGAAATATGAGGAGAGGAGAAGAAGGTGAAGTGGGAAACATAAAAAGTGGTATATAGTGGAGAAAGGGAGTTGGTTGGAGGAAGTTTATGAGGTACAGGGTAGGAAAGGAAGTAGTGATAGAAGGTTGAGGTATACAGTGCATGGGAGATGGTGTTAAATAGTTGATGTGATAGGGGTACAGGAACATTCCCACTTTGAAAGGAAGTGAGATTGGAGGAGAGTTTTGAAGTTTGAGTGGCACTGAGTATTTCGAAGGGTGGTAGGGACAGAATTCCAGAGTTTAGCCAGGGAGCAGGATAATACTAGGTGGCCAGGAGGTACATCTGTATAAAATAACTAAGTCTAGTCTCAACAGAACAGCAAAAGAAAATTCCTTGTGGACCACATGTACATTTTATTGGATCAATACCAAGTCTGTAGAGATGCAATTACTTTTGCCTGTGGTTGCCTCAGAATTTTCCTTTGTTGTTGTTCTATACAAATATATTCTGGCCTGATTTGTCTAAATGGTTCAATAAACATATGACTATAGCTTTTTGCTTCCATCACTGCAAGACACATTACTATTGCTTTAGTGGGAGGACAATGTCCAGGTGGGACAATATCTGCTCCTGGACAATGAGTTTAAGTAGAGTGTAAGTCATATCATTTCTCTAATGTTTCTAAACATTAAGCAACAGAAATTAAAAAAAAAAAGAAAATTTTTCACACAATATACATAAATATGTATATAATCAACTTTCTATCAGCAGTTATCCTGCACAACAATAATGTTTCTGGACAAAATACAGCAAAACAAATATAAATATTCTCAATGCTTTATGGTACAGTACAGACACAGATTATCTTGATAGAAAATAAAATCAAGGAGTATTATTACTGCAAGTCATTTACCTCACTGTAAAAGGGTTTTACCAGTACATCATCATGGCATCTGTACAGAATACCAAAATAAAGGATATTTAAAAAGCATTGTATTCACTTACAATATGTTATGGTCTTTTTGACTTTTGCAAAACCACCATCTTGGTCCATGGTTGTATCAGTATAATAAATAAACCGCAGCTCTTCAGGGTACTGATTACGGGATAAGTTTCTCACCAAAGGAATTGTCCGGCCATTAGGTAAGGGTGATTCTGACAAAGCTTGGTGCATCTGGTACTTGCACCAGGGATCATTAAGAAAGGAGGCAGTTATCACCATTACCCAGCAGTGGCTATTTCTCACTGCCTCGCTTAACTCAGTACAAATAGCACTCCCTGGCGAAGAGTCCCGTAACTGCAAGAAACAGCGAAATCTTTCTGGTGTGCTTTCCAGGTAGGAAACCAGTTCCTTCACATAGCTAATATCTTCTTCGCTGTGGCAGATCAGCACATCATAGTCTTTGCTCCACCTAATGCTTCCATTTATAGCCACAGACAATGATGAAGTGGTCTGAGGCGAAGTACCTGTCTTCGTATGTTCAGTCTTACAAGTCCCTTTCTTTGTTTTTTCAAAAAAACTTTTGATCCAACCTGAAAAACAATGTCACAAAAGTAAACTATAAGATATGGATTAAAGACAATTTACCTATGTGATTAAAATACAGGTAAGTACACATCACTCAAATGAAAACATTAACGTATTTGTTTACATTTTACGGATATTTTATGTTGCAAAGATATGCAACAAAAGTAAGGCCATTTTCACATGCATTCGGTTATGGGTACAACAGCAAGGAAATACTAACAGAATAAAATATAGTGAACAAGAGAGTGGATAAGTGAGTAACAAAAAATATTAGCTAATATCCATGATAATTACATAAGAAAATGCAAAATACAATAAACAACAGTGACTGCAAATCAATAAAAGTATATGCCAAGGTGGTGGTAATAGATATTAGCATTGTTAATGTTACAGTCAGAGATAAAGAAAACCAAAAGCAATAAAAAATGACTGCAGTAGTGGGGAATGTTAGTAACAGTAAACAGTTTTGTAATGGATGAAGTTGCTTTGTAAAAAGGATATTCAGCAATTTAATTTTAGAAGGATGCTGACTAAAATTACAGTACAGGTCAGGTGTTAACATGACTCAAAATTATAAATTATACACAGGAAATAAAGCTACATATGTTTTAAAGCATCCTGCTGGAAATGCCTTGGCCTTGAAATAGCAAATTTAGCACAATTCAGCTTGACATCACACTGCAAATACCAATCTGCACGGTCCCACTGCTGTAGACAACATAAAGTTTTTGGAATTTTATGGAAGATGCAGGTTAGTTTCTGTTATTGGACTTTCACTATATTATCTAAAGAAATAAATCTGCAGTCATACCTGTCAACCTGGAAACATCAAAAATCTGGACAAGGCCCATGAAAAATAGGTACAAATCTGTACACTGATTAACATAAAATTTGCATATATAATTATGTAACACCATCCACTCCAATGGAATTGTAGGATACCAACCTTCAAATGCAAACTGAAGAACAGACAACCAAAATATGGCACCAGAGTCCCCCTGCAGCCATTCCAATGTCCCATTACTTGGCTATTTCACCTCATTTATCATAAACACTATTGTGCATACTGCTTTACTTCTAAAATGATTACTTGGATTTTATTTTTACATTTTATAGCACAATACACAAACATGAATAGGTATCTGCTAAATAAAAAGCAATACTGTCTCACAATGAAAATAGACTTGGCATTAAAACTTCTCTGCCCTTGAAGCTCACATTCATTGAAACAGCATTGAAACCCACACCATATCTAAAGAAAATGCATCTGGCACAGTGGTGGATATAGATTACTTTTGGGCTGTTTACAAATCATAGGCCCTTTACACACAAAACAAGAAACATAAATGTTTCTTTGATACACCTTCCTGACTTTATTAAATTATATTACACAGACACACACACACACACACACACACACACACACACATAAGGATGTGAACTCTGAAACTCAAATGTATGTCATTATTTAGTGACTTTATTTTTTTAGTGATTAGCCAGAAAACCTCAAACCTGGGCATCCCACAAAAACCTGAACAGTTGAGAGGTATGAATGGTCATATTTTAGCTATAATGAAATCCAATTTTATTTCGAATGACCTGCACTGACATCCTGGCACATTGTCCTCTTTTCTGGGCATCTGCATTATTTTTTAGGTTTTATTAAAGTCTTGTAGCATCACACAGCAGACCTTCAAGAAGACATTCTCTTTTCTCAGGAAAGTCTAGAAACTGGAACTCTGGTTGGCTGTCATGTTTAATGCCTGAGTCAGAAAGCAAACTATGTCTCCTGCTGCTTTTTTCAGCAAAGAATTTGTTAATTATATTGACATTGTGTATCGAAATGCATGAGAGAATCACAGATTTTCAGATCTGAAAGTATGATTTAACTGATATTACTGCTTATTGTGTGTTTACTTTTGCCTTTCCGGTGCAGTTCCATCTAAAGTACTCCAAACTAAAATCACAAGCTGGTGACATAAACAAGGTACTTTTGTAAAACTGCCACCTTCCATAAACAGATTACAGTTTTTCTAATAACAGATGGTCCCTAATAAATTATAGTTTAGTATGCTGGATTTCTAGGATGAAACCACTCTTGTTCATAGATTCATAGGTCAGTTCACAGTTGAGTTTATTTAATCTAAAATGCTAAAATTGTGTAACTGCCTTTGATCTGAAGCTTTATTACACTAAAGCAAAGCAACACTATTTCCAAGTACAATACAGAAATATATCAAGAAAGCTAAAAAGTTAAATTTTACTAAAGCCATTTTCACCTTTGCATTAGTTTATGATTAAGCCAAAGTAATACAGCCTAAATGAGTAGTCCAACTACTGTAATTTGTTTGCATCATGACCAAAACAAACTGTAAGAAAAAATAAACATTTGCATGCCATCTTATATTTGTGCTCCACTAATGATTTAGTAATGTGTTCAGATATGATCAACCAAGCTGTCATCAAAAGATTTTGCTGGAAAAAAGGGTTGGACTTTCAAATGGAATCACACATGTAACTGTTTGCCAGGTTGATTACTTCATTAATTAACAACTAGACTACTGACTCCAAGATGGCAGTTTTCTAGAAAATTTAACTTTATGCAGTAGGTTAAACAGAAGGACACTAAATAATGCAACATCACAAACACTAAATACTGAATTAATGTCAGCTTTAACTGTCTCAGTTGCCTAGCTATGCTTAATGGATGTAGTAAAGAACATTTCAGTTCACTGACTTAATTAGTCAGGATACACATATTAAGTGTTTAGGCTTGGTGATTTTTTACCCTACAGGCATATCATATCTCTGACACTACACTGCACCACAGTGTGCTAATTGATACGTTATGACATTTGCAAGAAAGCTTACTCATGCAGTAGTTGCACCTATGAATACTCAGTGTAGCATTGCCCTTTTTTTGTTTTTTTACGCACGCGTGCACACACACACACACACACACACACACACACACACACACACACCCTCTTCATTCTGAGCAAAAGATCTTCACATAAGCGCATTCTGAGCAAACAAAAGATATTCTACCTTCACAGAATAATAAGCATCCTCAACTCCAGCAAAAGATCTTCGATTGCTGTCGCGCCTTGCAGATAGAGCCAATTCCAACCACCCATTTGAATAACTTGCTCACACTCATCACGGGGAACCACTTGCAAATGCAACTTAATTGAATAACTGTTGCTAAAGCGCTCATAACCCATTCGCAGAGTCGCACATCATAACTGGTTCCAATCCGCTCGCACAGATCACTAACTGTTTCCATAGCGCTAAAGCGCTTGTTTGAATAAACCGCTCAAACTCGCAGATCACAAGGAATGAATACCAGCCAGAAATGTGCATTTGGAGCTCTTGTGCTCAATTCCGACAGGCTGGTAGCCCTGACGGAGCTGACGTCATCGCGCACGTGATGACGTCAGCTCAAAATAAAAAACGAGGAAAAATTAAAAGTAAAATACAAGTTAAAGCTGAGAAAAAGTCGGAAATGGAGGGGTGCCACTCGGGAATCGTGGCAACCCAGTATTTGGACCCCAAAACTCAGTAAAATCCGAGTTATTCAGTACGGTTGGGGAGGTATGTCTGCAGTCTTCCTCTCACTTGATTCTTGAATTTTTTCTGAAAGAAGTTTGAGATTAATGATTCACTGTACTTCTTTAATGAGCAGTCACTAAAGATGTACGAAATGTACAACACAATAAACTAAAACAGGAAACAAAAAATCTGTGGTAAACAAATTTAGAAGGAAAAATATGAAGTCAGTCTTCAATGTTGAATTGCATCTGTCACTCATCAACGCACTGATTTTAAATGGGGTTGTTGGACATGATGACTCTGCCAATGTTTTCACTGGGTACATTACGTGTATCTGTCTCTTTAAATGTATTCTAGTTTTTGAAAATGAAATTATTTTTAAAAGCTGAGTGCCATCAGGCAGGATCACTGAGAATATAACCGAGTATTCTGGCAACACAAAGGTCTATCTCAACAAAGGAATACAGCCCTAAGCTGGTAAGACTGTTTTTTTTTTTTAACAAGAAGAGCAGGAAGGGGTACATTTCAAGCTGAATAGCGAGGAACACGTTACAAAAAACATTGATTCCATCTGCCCGGTAACATGTGACAAGGGAAACTACAGTGTACATGACAAGGGTTATCTAAAACGATATCCTGAATTCTGGAACTATTTTATGGCACTAAAATGAAATTATAACACCTTTTTATACACCTTAGATTATCAGAAGGACTACCTCACTGTATGTATTTTTAGTTTGCTATACATGGAAGTATCATTGGTTGTGCCTTAGAGTATAAATTCCTTCAAACTCCTGCTTCAACTTGAATGTGTCATTTTACCTTCATAGCTCCAAAGCTATATAACAATTCATGCAAATGTTTTATGAATAAAATCCTGTGTCTCCTTCACCTACCAGTATCAAGAAGTTATGTACTCACCATAACGTTCGATGTTTGTAGTCCATCTCACCTCACATTCTTACCTGCGTGTTCGGAGCTGAATATCAGCTCCGACTTGGCCAAACTTTTCTAGCTTGAAGTCTTTCTATTGGCTGGGCTAAGATGGTATCCCATGCTGCATTGCTCCATATCCCCAGATCTAGTTTGCTGCGAACACCAACATTCATACCTCATGCATAACAACACCCAAGGAAAGAAGAATAAACGAAAAGTGAAGGGAACTCTGAAAACCAGACCTAACCTCCAGATCCTCCAGGAAGGGGGAAGGTAAGAAAGAATGTGAGGCGAGATGGACTACATACATTGAACGTGATGGTGAGTACATAACTTCTTGATGTTATGTAGTCCAATCTCACCTACATTCTTACCCGTGGGACAGCGTCCCCAGCACCTAAATCCTGGGAGGCTCAGAGGAAGATACTCCTGAGTACTGTGGAACCAAAGGAAGACCTGCCCCTAGATACCACGTCCAATTTGCAATGAGTAACAAAGGTGTAAGGAGATGCCCAGGTAGCTGCAGCATAAATATCTTTTGTGTTCTTGTAAAAAAAAAAGTTTCTGTCTTTTGCACACAGTGCAGACTAGAGAGGTTGTCGACTGCAACTGAGCTGCAAAATATAAGTATCTTGATTTTTTGATTATTTTTACAGATTACTGTTTTTACAATTTAATATATATAAAGCACTTTGTCTATTCAGTATCTTCACAAATCCTTATCTGTTTAAAAACTTTCATTTGTCTCTGTAGTGCTTGCTGTCTTGTAGGCTATTGTGTAAACTGAAACATCTCCTCTGTGTAATTATCTCTTGGCTAGTGGGGGCTGGTTCTTTTGTGTTCTTGTAAAAAAAAAAAGTTTCTGTCTTTTGCACACAGTGCAGACTAGAGAGGTTGTTGACTGCAACTGAGCTACAAAATATAAGTATCTTGATTTTTTTTTATTATTTTTACAGATTACTGTTTTTACAATTTAATATATATAAAGCACTTTGTCTATTCAGTATCTTCACAAATCCTTATCTGTTTAAAACTTTCATTTGTCTCTGTAGTGCTTGCTGTCTTGTAGGCTATTGTGTAAACTGAAACATCTCCTCTGTGTAATTATCTCTTGGCTAGTTGGGGCTGGTTCTTTTGTGTTCTTGTAAAAAAGTTTCTGTCTTTTGCACACAGTGCAGACTAGAGAGGTTGTTGACTGCAACTGAGCTACAAAATATAAGTATCTTGATTTTTTTTATTATTTTTACAGATTACTGTTTTTACAATTTAATATATATAAAGCACTTTGTCTATTCAGTATCTTCACAAATCCTTATCTGTTTAAAAACTTTCATTTGTCTCTGTAGTGCTTGCTGTCTTGTAGGCTATTTTGTCCCACCCTCCCTGCCTGTTGGTGTCTTGCTCTTATACTTGGTGGCTTTGCAGTTGCCCACCCCTACTGTGACACACCTCCCAGTCTAGTGTCATTAGCTCATTCTTACAGAGAAGAACATTTGATAAGGCCTTCTGTTCCTTTCTTTTTTCAAAAAAAAAAAAAAAACTTTTTTTTTTTCTCTTTCGCCTGAACCTTCTTGTGTTCTGACTGTCCTTCTCAAACATTTTGGAAATATACAGTATATTTCAGAGCATTTGTTATAACTGTATTTGCTATAACTGATTTAAGTATTTTTTTCTGGCTTTTTGATTATTTACTGCTTAGCGACTGCATTTTAGCCTGTTTATACAGCTCTGCATTCTATTTAAACTGTTTTTGTGTTGATTAACTGTTTTGCACTTTTAAAAAGTTAGTTGTTGCTTAATTTTACCTGTAGGCTAACACACTCAAGTGCGCTAGCCACTTAAAAGCATTTACTGTCTGGTTTTCCTCTGTTTTCTGCAAAAAAAAAAAAAAAATCTTGTTTTCCCGCCTTACTGAACTAGAATAGTCCAGTCTTCAGAGTTTGCTGATCTCTGGGCTTTGTCTTGGTTCCTGTGCTATTCCATATCCTTATTTGGATAAAAGGAAGCGTCTTTGTTCACCAGTGGGAGTGGGGAGCACTGAGCGGCCTATTTGTCCCTAGAGGAGTGGCTCCAGCCAGAAACTTGTAGTCTATTGGCCATTTTGGGTCAATTCCTAGCTCTTTTCAGCCCCCTGTAATAAAGCCCGCTTCAGCTCGCTTTTTCGCTTGTATTCAACTCAACACAGCTCCTCTTGGTGTCCTGCAGAGTTCTACAAGCAGCAGAGAGCAAAAGAGTGACTTTTTCCGGATTTAAGTATTTTTTTCTGGCTTTTTGATTATTTACTGCTTAGCGACTGCTTTTTCGCCTGTTCATACAGCTCTGCATTCTATTTAAACTGTTTTTTGTGTTGATTAACTGTTTTGCACTTTTAAAAAAGGTATTTGTTGCTTAATTTTACCTGTAGGCTAACACACTCAAGTGCGCTAGCCGTTTAAAAGCATTTACTGTCTGTTTTTCCTCTGTTTTCTGCAAAAAAAAAAAAAAAAAAAAAAAAAAAAATCTTGTTTTCCCGCCTTACTGAACTAGAACAGTCCAGTCTTCAGAGTTTGCTGATCTCTGGGCTTTGGCTTGGTTCCTGTGCTATTCCATATCCTTATTTGGATAAAGGGAAGCTTCTTTGTTCACCAGTGGGAGTGGGGAGCACTGAGCGGCCTATTTGTCCCTAGAGCAGTGGTTCCAGCCAGAAACTTGTAGTCTATTGGCCATTTTGGGTCAATTCCTAGCTCTTTTCAACCCCCTGCTATAAAGCCCGCTTTAGCGTGCTTTTGAAGCCGGAGTTGCCCATAGAGCACCATCGGGCAGCCGGTTAAACAAGGTTAAACTATTTCTGGCTCCGTAAAGTCTGCTTTTCAATTTTTCCCTTAGAACTTCTCTACTTGCAATCTAAATAGTCTATTCTCTATCTCAAAAGCTCAGCACTTGCTCCTAAAGCATTTTTATATAGGTAAAGATCAGCACTTGCTCCTAAAGCATTTTTATATAGGTAAAGTACTTGTATACTAAACAAAGTACTACATTACCCTAGAATCCCCTTGAGTACCCATTTCCCTATAGGTCCCTTCTGACTCAGTTACACAGCAAACTTTTTCACTTTTTCTAGCATGTCGAAGGGTCAGTTGCTAGCGTCCTCTCCTGTTCAGCTGGTGAATCTGGGCATCTTGAGGCAATGTTACAATTGCCTCATGTACACAGACAACCCACTCCTTCTCCCACAAAACACAAATACATGTGAGAGATGCAACTATATAGCCAAACTGGAGGCTGAGCTCTCTCAACTCAGGACTGGCAAGACCAGAAAGGAGGAGAAGGAAACCACGCACACCACAAACCCAGTTTCACATAGAACTATCACAAGTGCAAAACAAACACATAAACACACAAAGACATACTCGGAGGCACTGATCAAAAATCTACCAAAACTACAGAGGCCTCCAAAGCAGACACCCAAGCAACTGCCACCTCAAGACATAAGACATGCAACACATAGTTCTCAAAGTCAGTGTGCTAAACAGTCACAGCCCTTAAGGCCAAACACAATGCCAGACACACTTGTTATAGGTGACTCCATAGTCAGACACACTGACGTCCCACTCACCAGACTGAACAAGGAAAAGATCACAGTAAGCTGCCTGTCAGGCGCTAGAATCCACCACATAACACAAGCACTCAGGTCACTCCACAGCAAGTACAAGTATGACTCAGTCATTGTCCATGCCGGTGTGAACGACCTGAGACGTACCTCCCTGGACTACATGAAAAGAGACATAGAGGAGCTCTCAGATTATGTAGCCCAGGCCAGTATGACCCTGACCCTGAGCAGTATCCTACCCTCACCAAGAATGATGCCACAATACAGAGACAAAATGATCAGCTTTAATAATTGGCTTAATTACTGGTGTCATTCTAAGGGGATCCAATGTCTGTCTGCCTGGGATGACATGCTTGACAAGCCACGCTGCTTCGCAAGGGACGGCTTGCACCTGTCACCCTGGGCTTCCGGATATTGGCAAAGGCTCTTGCCACCCCATAGTGCCTTTTTAGGCAAGGCTCAAATGATAAACCTACCGCCTAGAAAACAAAAATGGAGAAAAACTAAGGGTAATACTGCTCAATGCCAGAAGTCTAAACCTCAAGATGCACGCCTCGAAGCCCTCCTCAGTATGGAGAACATCGATGTCTGTGCTGTGACTGAAACCTGGTTCAAGGCTCCTGAGAGCACCCCAGCACTATCAGGTTATACCTCATATCATCGTTTCCCGCCCCAAAATCCGGACCGAACCACAAAAGGAGGGGAGTATCCATATTCATAAAGGATACCCACACCTCCAGGTTAGTGGCAACGCACGAAGCATCGGAGACCATCCAGGTGCAATTAACCATAGGTAAAACTGCCCTACAGTTTGTAACGTGCTACAGACCACCTTCTCAAACTCAGGAAACCCACACAGCCTTCCTGAAGACATTGGAGAGTATGAATGTCTCTCCAAACACCATCATATTGGGTGACTTCAACTACCCAAACATAGACTGGGAACATTACTCAAGCCCCAACACCCTAGCCCAAAGGTTCCTTGAGTTCATAAACTCAAATGCTATGGAACAACTAGTCACCATTCCCACAAGAGGAGAAAATATACTAGACCTGATCATCACAAACATGGGGACAAAATGCTCCACACCGGAAGTATATCCCTCATTGGTGAGATCAGACCATAAATTAATCTCACTGGAGATCCACATCCCGCCCCCACCCCAGCAAAAAGACCACAGTGAAGAACTTCTCAAAAGCAAACTTCACACTTCTTAAGACTGGAGTGGTATCCTTCAAGGCCCCCGAGCCAGTGGAAACCACAACCCACACTGCTGAAACCCTTACAAATGCCTTCTACAAGCACCTCCAGGAATGTATGGATCAAGCAATCCCTAATAAAATCAAGACCCTTTCCACCAAAGGCAGGCGCCGGTCTGGTGGACTCCAGCCATAAACAAACTCTACAACAAGAGGAGAAAGCTACTACATGACAGAGCAAAATCCCTAAATGGGAAGGCATCTCTGATCAATACTAGCAAAAAACTACGATCACTCATAAAATCATCCAAGGCCAACTTTGAGAGAAAAATCGCTAATGACACAAAAGACAATCATAAAGCCTTCTTTAGCTATGTTAGAAACCTGGGTGGAAACTCCCAGATATGCTCAGAATTAGTCCAAAATGATAAAAAATCACTGAACCCACAGACATTGCCAACATACTGGCAGACAGGTTCAGTGCAAATTTCTCCCTCCCTCCCCCAAAAGGAGAAATATCTATCCCACCAGAGTCTAGCCTCCCAAACATCTCAGATGCCCAGGTGAGAGCTGCTCTCTCTAAAGCAAAAAACACAGCATCAATGGGACCGGACGGTGTCCCCGGCTGTGTGCTACACGAACTCAATGAGGAACTAAACCCACACATAAGGCTGCTGTTTAATCTTAGCCTTACTACAGGATACGCACCCAAAGAATGGCGACGGCAACTGTGGTCCCACTCCACAAAGGCGGTGCTTCTACGGACCCTGGAAATTACCGCCCCATACGCTTGACGAGCCTTGTCTGCAAAGCTATGGAGAGGATCATAATGGATCTCATAAATAAAGACATTGGGGACCTACAGACACTGGATCCTACCCAATTTGGCTTTGTCAAGGGCAGATCCTGCCTCTTGAACTTGGTCGACTTTTTCGAAACAGTCACTAAGGCCATTGATGAGGGTAAGGCAGTTCACACAGCCTACCTTGACCTAGCAAAAGCGTTCGACACAATACCCCACTCGGGCATCATAGAAAAGCTCACCAGCTTAGATGTAAACCCATATGTCACAAGATGGGTTGCAAACTGGCTCAAGGACAGAACACACAGGGTTAGAGTTGCTGGTGCCATGTCAGACCCTAAGCCGGTCACGAGTGGTGTCCCACAGGGCTCAGTCCTGGGCCCCCTCTTGTTCGGCATTTATTTTTCTGAAGTGCAGGCAAACATAGGGGGATTGTGGCTGACAAAATTTGCAGATGACTGCAAACTGGGCACCATAATTGACACTCCATCAGACACAGACATCCTCCAGAAAGGTCTCATAGAAATGGATAACTGGTGCCAGAGCCATGGCCTTAAGCTAAATGCCAAAAAATGTATAGTCATACCCTTTGGGAAAAACAAGGTAACCCCTAATTACCACATAGGTGGTAATCCATTAAACACGGAAGAAGTTATCAGGGACCTGGGGACCCACGTTGACAGTAACCTCTCTTTTGACACTCACATTGCCAAAGTGGTTAGGAAGACCTTCTACATTGCCCACCTGATCATGAAGGGATTCACATCCAGATCAGGAGAGGTCATTGTACCCTGTACTCTTCACTTATCAGACCAATGATTGAGTACAACGCCCCATTCGAATGTACCTTACCCGACACCTGCAGCAGTTGGAAAGACCCCAAAAGTTCCTCACCAAAAGGATAAAGGGGCTCAAACATATGTCATACGATGCCCGACTGAAAAAACTCCAGCTCTATTCAGTCGCATACCGTCTGCTCAGAGGTGATCTGTGCCTGACATACAAGGCCATGTCCAACCCGGAATTAATGGACATGCTCCACCTCAAAAAATCCAAATCCACCAGAGCCACGAGAGCAAGAGACTTAAACCTCAACACGGATATAAACAGGATGTGCTGGAGGGACAGATTCATCACCCAGAGACTCCCTACACTATGGAACAGAATCCCAGTCCATGTGAGGCAGAGCCCCTCACTGACTCTGTTCAAGAGAAATCTTGACGAGTGGATGGGAGATCGTAGGTTTACCCCGGGAATCATCTCTGTATCACTGCTGGACAGAGGCACAGCAAACTAATGGGTATAGTATTCTCATCCTAAGGGGTGGTGAAAGCCACACACACTCTGGCTAGGCTTATAAATGCCCTAGGGCAGATAGCCTAGTATGAACCTATGAACCTATAGACAATCTGGCTTGATAGGCTGTAGATGTAGATACAGCCCGAGTAGAGTGAGCCTTGACTGGAAACAGAAGGACTTTACCCCCGAAGAATAAATGAAAGAGATGCAATTGGATATCCACCTGGATAGGGTGATTTTGGAGACAGAAGACCCAATTCTGTTTTCCGAAAAGGAAACAAACAGCTGATCAGATTTTCGGAGATCTTTGGTTCTGTGCAGATAAAAACGTAACTGTCTGTGTACATCCAACTGATGAAATTTAAATTCTGCCCTGTTTGAAAACTGGGGAAAAACACTGGCAACTCAATAGATTGATTAAGATTAGATATGGACGCCACTTTAGAAAGAAAGGTAGGGTTTGGTCTAAGAGAAACCCTGTCCTTATGAAAGATCAAGTATGGGGGTTTGACAGAGAGAGCTTGAATCTCTGAGACGCGTCTGGCTGATGTGATAGCTACTAAAAAGGCAGTCTTCCAGGTCAAGAATTTTAAGTCACAAGTAGCTGCAGGCTCAAAGGGTGGTGAAGTAAGAGCCTGCAGAACAAAATTTAAATCCCAAGGCATGATAGGTTCCGAGACAGGGGGACAGAGTAACAGAGTGCCCTTCAGGAAAGCCTTATAGAGTCTGTGAGCCATCAGACTAGGCTCATTAGCAACATGAAAGTTAGAAATCGCTGCCAGTTGGACTTTAATGGTGGCGGACGCTGAGCCCTGATGAAAAAGCATGGACAAGAACTCCAAGACAGAAGCAATTGGGGCTGTGTAAGGGTCAATCCCTTGGGTATGAGCCCAAATAGAGAATCTCTTCCATTTGCTGGAATAAATCTTCCTAGTAGAGGGCTTATGAGAGGAAGATAAAATATGAGCTGCCTCAGGTGAAAAGTGATGAAGCCTAACTAATGACGGAAGTGGCGTAGCCAGGCTGTCAATTGGAGGGTCCGCAGAGAGGGATGGAGCTGCCCTGACGTGAGTCAGTAAATCTGGTTGTGGGTCCAGAGTCCAAGGTGTGTCCACGATGTGGGGATGGAGAAAGGGGACCCAAACTTGACGAGGGCAGTGTGGAGCAATCAGAATCATTCTGCTTCCCAAGGATTGCGCTTTCTGAATCACTTTTGACAGCAAGGGAAATGGAGAGAAAGCATATAGCAGACCGGAGGGCCAATCGCGCGTCCATGGGTGACTCCCCCGGGGGGTTGGGGGGTCAACGTGAAGTAGCTGCTGCATTTGGCATTGAGGGGGCTGGCAAAAAGGTCACAGCAAGGCTGACCCCATCTGCTGAAGATCCGTTCTGCAACTAGACGGTTCAGGGACCACTCATAAGGCATCAGAATAGCTCTGCTTAGCCTGTCTGTGATCACAATGGACTTCCCCGGAATGTGTGTTGCCACCAGAAACCGTTGGGAAGATACTGCCCATTGCCACACTCGCATGGTCTCTCTGCACAGGGGGTATGGCTTGGTTCCTCCCTGTTTATTCAGATGCCATACCACTGACATATTGTCCAAGTGGACTGCAATAGTCCCGAGAGGCAGAAAAGTACAGTTTTGTACCTACCATAAATGTAGATGTCCGATAGGTATGCATCTGCAGTCATAACATATGGGTTGTCCTGCCTCAGGCAGCCCTTCGGTCGGCCGGATTCCAAAGTCTGGGTCTGGCCTCGGCTGATGTCGCTCTTGCTCCGACGTCAGAACGTCTGGGGTATAAAAGCATCAGCCGACGCCATCTTCCTCAGTTTTTCTTGCCCCAGATGCCAGGTGCCCTCTAAGAAGGCTAAATTTGGAGAACATGCCAAAAAATTGCAAAAATATATATACATATATATATAAATATACAAACAAATACACCATAACAAATTCCCCCAGCTAGCTAATAGAGGGGTAAGCACCCTAGGAATACCACAGAGGGGAAGGAGGGAGGGTAAACCTGACGGCAGATGCATACCTATCGGACATCTACATTTATGGTAGGTACAAAACTGTACTATCTCCTTCAAGGATGCATCTGCAGTCATAACATATGGGTAGAATACCATAGCCAATCTGGGGGTGGAGGTACTAAGAAAATGATGGTGTAGTTAGGAGACCCTGCAGGACTGCAGTAGCAAAGCCTGCTCTGGATCTGGAGTATAAGGGTAAATTGTAATGCTTGGCAAAAGTATGCACGGAGCTCCAGGTAGCAGCTTCCAAAATGTCCTTGGTAGCCACCCCTCTTAGGAAGGCTGTAGTGGTGGCTGTGGCTCTCGTGGAATGAGGCCTAATATTCACAGGAACAGTCTTTCCATGAAAGGAGTAGCAAAAGCGGATGCAATTTTCTATCCATTTTGAGATTGTCTGTTTGGAAATTGTTTTTCCTTGTGTCCCAGCAGCATATGCTACAAACAGTTGGTCAGTCTTTCTATAACTTTTAGTTCTGTCCAAGTAGTAGCGTAATTGTCTATGGATATCCAGAGTGTGCAGAAGTTTCTCCCCTTTATTTTGTGGATTTGGGAAGAAAGTAGGCAAATGAATTGCCTGGTTCAAGGATACTCTAGATACCACCTTTGGCATAAAGGTTGGGTTGGTTCTTAATGAGAGTCTGTCCTGATGAAAGATAAGAAATGGCTGCACTGCCATTAATGCTTGTAACTCAGATACTCTTCTTGCTGAAGTTATGGCCAGAAGGAATGCAGTTTTCCAGGATAGAAACTGTGGATCTGCCGATGCTGCTGGTTCAAATGGAGGAAGTGTTAGTTTTTCCAGCACAAAGTTAAGGTCCCAAGTAGGTAAAGGTGGTCTCCTTGGAGGATTGATGTTTTTGATTCCTCTGAGAAATTGCCTTAAGAGGGGATGCGAAAAGACAGGAGGATTTACATTGTATTCTGCTGAAATTGCTGAGGCATGTATTTTAATGGAAGAATAAGACTGGCCATCGTGGAACAATTCTGCTAAGTATTCAAGTATATGTGCCATGTTCATCACTGTCACATCAAGGCCTTTTGTTGTGTTCCAACGGAGAAATCTTTTCCATTTAGCTGAGTATGCCTTCCTTGTGGAAGGGCGGCGAGCTTCCATAATAATGTCCTTTACCCTCTGGGATAAGCCGTCCTGGGAAGGAGTCATGGTATTCTCCAGGCAGTTAGCTGCAAGGTCTTTAAGTTGGGATGCAGGATTTTGTAATTGTTCTGCGTCAGAAGAAGAGGCCATAATGGGAGAGGCCACGGTTTCGTCTGTGATAAGCTCTTCAACAGTGGGTACCAATGCTGCCTTGGCCAGTCTGGGGCTATCAGAATCACTTTTGGCTGTTCTGCCCTGATCTTCAGTAAAACCTTGGACATTAATGGGATTGGTGGGAAAGCATAGACTTTATGGGCTTTCCAGCTGAATGAGAGAGAGTCCACCTTCCATGCTTGTGGATGGTATGTCCTTGTGCAAAAAATTTTCAGCTGATGATTGTGGGGTGAGGCGAACAGATCTATCTCGGGCCTTCCCCATGCCTGTGTTATGATTAAGAAGATGTCTGGGTGCAGCATCCATTCGTGTGCATCCATGGTAGTTCTGCTTAAGCTGTCTGCCAGAGTATTGTCTTTCACTGGCACGAACTGGGCCTGTAGTTGTATATTTAGTTTTAAACAAAGATCCCATAGATTCATAGCCAGTCTGCATAGAGGGTAGGAATGCGTGCCTCCTTGCTTGTTTATGTACCACATAACTGTGGTGTTGTCTGTCCTTATTAGCAGGTGGCCTTGTTGAAGGAAAGGTTTGAAAGCCTCGATTGCATGCATCACTGCCAGCATTTCCTTTTGGTTTATGTGCATTTGCATCTGCCCTTGAGACCATAGGCCTTGGATACATTTGTCCTCCATGTGTGCTCCCCAACCTCGGTCTGAAGCGTCCGTGGTGATGGTTTGGTTTGCTTTTGGTTTCAAGAAAGGCAACCCTCGGTTGGTCTGGCAGGCTAGAGCCCACCACAGGAACTCCTTCTGAAGGCAAGGTATGATTGGAATCAGGGTTTCTAAGCTGTGACTGTGCTGAATGCATACACTCCTTAGGTACCATTGCAATCTTCTCATATGTAGCCTGGCTTGTGGGATTAGTATTATGCAGGATGCCATGAAACCCAGGGCCTGCAGGATTTTCCTTGCAGTTAGCTGAGTTTGTCTTATCAGATTCTTGAAGTAATCTGGAAGTTGTTTCTGCTTTTCTTCTGTGAGAAAGGCCATTTGGGTGGTTGTATCCAGATCTGCACCCAAAAAGGTTATCCTTTGGGATGGCACCAGTCTTGATTTTTGGATGTTGACTGTCTATCCCAAGGCCTGTAGTAGCTGGATGGCATAGTCCAAGTCCTTTACCAGTTTTGTCTTGCTGTCCGCTTGTATCAGGCAGTCGTCCAGATATGGGTAGATTTGAATCCCCTGAAGTCTGCAGTGTGCAATTACTGATGCCAGGCATTTCGTGAACACTCTGGGCAAAGTAGATAAGCCAAAGGGCAATGCTGAGAATTGATAATGCTCTGATCCTGCAAGAAATCTGAGGTGTCTTCTGCAACTTTGTCGAATGGAGACATGCAGGCATGCCTCCTTGAGATCTAGAGTCACCAGCCAAGACTCCTTGCCCAGCATGGGAAGAAGTTGCTGTAGGGTCAGCATCTTGAATTTCGGCACAATGAGGTAAGTGTTCAGTGCGGACAGATCGAGAATAGGCCTCCATTGATTTTCTTTTCTTGGAACAAGGAATAGCCTTGAATAAAAACCTTGGCCTTGTTCTGAGAGAGGAACCTTTTCTATGGCTTTCATTTGTAGTAATTTGGTGATTTGCTTCAAAGCCTCCGCCCTCTGATTTGGTGACAGGTCTGGCATTCCTTGTCGTTTTGGCAATGTGTGGAAATGGAACCTGTATCCTTTGTCTATTATTTGCAGTGTCCATGAGTCCCTTGTAATGTAATGCCAATTTTCTGAAAATAAAGAAAGCTTTCCACCCAATGGTGCTTCTAATTGAGCCCTGGTCGGTGGAGTCAGAAGTAAGTCATTGTGTTTGTCCTGGTGTAGCAGTTGTTGTTGCTGTAGCTGCACTACCTCTCTGGTTGGGTGGCTGCCACTGACGACCTCTGTAGTGGCCTCTAGCTTGCCCCCTACCTCTGGTACGCCTGTTCCTGCCTCTCTGTGATCTGTCTGAATCTGGAAAGGACCAGTTCTTAGTAGGCCAATTTCTGCTGAATCTCGGTGGTTGTACCTGCAGAAAATCCTTGACTGTTTGCACAGATTTTGCCTTTTCTTCAAACTTCTTTAAGACCTCCTGGGCTGTGGAACCAAATAATTTTTGTTTTTCCATTGGAGCATCCAGGAGCTTAGCTTTAACATGGTCCAGTAGAGCTTGTTCCTTCAGCCAGGCATGCCTTCGTATAACTGTCCCTGTCATTGCTGACCTACCTGAAGCTTCCAGTGCATCATAGCCAGATTGCAGAAAATGGTTGCTAACCTGCTGTGAGTTATGTACCAGATCCTAAAGAGATTTACGGTCAAGTGGCTCAGAGGAGGAAAGTTTCTTATACAATTCATCTAACAAATACTCTTGGTACTGAATCATATGGAATTGACAATTTAATGCCCTCATAGAAAGAGTTGCAGAAGTATATACTTTCTTTCCCCATTGCTCTAAAGCTCTAGATTCCCTTTCAGAAGGTAAAGGATTTTTAGCAGTGGCAGCTGCAACCCCTTTAGGGCCCTGTGAAATGGTTTCTGGGTCTGCAGTGTGGGCCTTCTACAGGTGAAAGTGAGAATCCGGTACCCTGTAGTACCTATCAGGTTTGGCAGGAGCCGGAGGGAGAGAATCAGGGGCTGTACTAGCATCAGAGTACACATCATCAACAACATTCAAAACAGGAGGTATAGCCAAAGGCCTATGCTGAGGTAAATGCAAAAAGGTCCTTAATCTTTTTCTGGAATCAGAAAATTCCTGGCCCTGCCATTGGAAATGCTCTCTCATAGAATGCAGTGTCTCACCAAAAGAAAACTCTTCAGGAGGGGAGGCCGAAGGAATAGATTCTTCAGCATCAGAATCCTCATAGGCCGAATAAGCCTCCTGCTGGTGCTCTGACAACACAGATTCATCCGTAGACTCATCTGAAGAGTGGGGGTCAGAGGGCTCAACCCTGGGCCTTTTATCTGGAGGTGGAAGAGAGCCCCTGTCCAGGTGTGGATGAGAACCTCTAATTAAGGAGATAAGGTCCTCTGCTAAGCTGAGAATTTGAGTGCTGGTAGAAGGCCTCTGAGAGGGAGACTTGGGAGGCAAAGCTTTGGCAAGTTTGGAAGCTTTAGCCCTAGAGAAGGCCTTAATGGACATGGATGCAGGGGGTCTGGCTGCACCACGTGCAGGGGTGGACTTGTCTAAAGGAATGGTGTCGGACATGTCCTGGACACCGGTTTCCGTAGGTAGTTCAATAACCGACTTGGCCGGAGCCTCCGAGGCCGAGGTGGTCGGTTGTAAGGTTTCGGTAACAGGAAGCACCGAGGACTCGCTTTCAGACGAAACAGAGACACTCGCGGTAGGCCTGACCGAGGTTTCAGCCGAAACCGCGGGCCGCGAGGGTCGGTCCTTGTCCTTCCGTTTTTTTTAACTACATGCGAAGTCAGAGTCTCCGACGGCATTATATACGCAAAGTTAGCCCCAAAATATTCCTCTGCAAACTCCGACTGACGCCTAAGCGTTCGTCGGTTGAAGGAAGCACAGGCAGAGCAGGCTGAGACGTCGTGGTCTGGGCCTAAGCAAGGTAGACAGTAAGAGTGGAAATCCTTATGAGGTATTTGTTTCCCACAAGTTAAACAATTATTTACTTTATCTGACATCGGCTGAGGCAAGAAAGAGTCCCCAACGGGGTACTTAGCTTTTTCGAAGTCTTCGGTAGCTGAATCAAAGGAGCTGGCCGACCAGCACTTGCGAACTGCTTCTGCTTCGGGCACCGCGCGGCAAGAAAGACTGAGGAAGATGGCGTCGGCTGATGCTTTTATACCCCAGACGTTCTGACGCCGGAGCAACAGCGACATCAGCCGAGGCCAGATCAAGACTTTGAAATACGGCCGACCGAAGGGCTGCCTGAGGCAGGACAGCCCATATGTTATGACTGCAGATGCATCCTTGAAGGACATCCTCTGAAGTGCCTGCAACGCAAGTAGCACCGCTCTCATCTCTAGGATGTTGATATGTAGATGTATCTCGTGCTCTTGCCACATGCCTTGGACTGTCCTGCCTAGTTAATGCCCCCCCACCCCATTTGGGAGGCGTCCGTGGTCACCGTGGCAATCGGGGGTGGCGGAACGAAGGGTTTTCCCCTGTCCAGATTGTTGGTGCAAAGCCACCAACTGAGATCCTGTTTGCATCTGTCCGTGAGTAAAATGGGGTGGGAAAGTGGAAGTCTTTGGAGAGATCACTGAGCAAAGAGAAGCCATTGAAGGAGCCTCATATGTAATCTTGCTAGAGGGACTAACATGATTGTTGCTGCCATAGTCCCTAGGAGTTGGAGAACCCATCTTGCCTTCGCTCTTTTCAGGGGGAGCAGGGCGTGAACCTGTTGCTGTAAGATTCTGATTCTTTCCTGTAGTAGAAAGGCCCGCATTTGAATGGTGACTAGCTCTGCACCTATAAAAATGACACGCTGTGAGGGCAACAAGGCAGATTTTTCCCAGTTCAGTGTTATGCCCAACTGTTGACAGAGAGTGATGGTAGCGTCCATGGTTTGGATTAGTAGATGCCTGGTGGTGGCAGTGAGGATCCAGTCGTCCAGATACGGAAAGACTTGGAATCCTTGACGTCTCAAGTGAGCTGTCACTACTGCCATACACTTGGTGAACACCCTGGGGGCTGTGGTGAGACCAAAGGGCAGGGCTCGAAACTGAAAATGACTGGCTTCCAGCCGGAAGCGTAGGTGACTCTTGGATGCCCTGTCCATTTTGATATGGCAGTAAGCATCCTTAAGGTTGATGGAGCACATCCATACTTCTTTTCCCAACAATGGGAGAATTGATTGTAATGTGACCATATGGAACCTGGACTTTTGTACATGGTTGTTCAGTTGGCCGAGATCTAATATGGGTCTCAGGTCCCCTGTTCTTTTTGGCACCAAAAAGAATCTTGAGTAAGTCCCTAATCTGATCTGGTCTGAGGGGACATGCTGGATGGCTCCTTTTTCTAGCAGCTTTGAAACCTCTGAAGCTGCGTGATCCCTTTGACTGGGTGGAACATCTGGGATTTTTCTGACTGGAGGGGGATCTGACGAAAAGGGGATAGTACAACCTCCGGAAATTATTCGTAATACCCATTGGTCCTGGGTGATGCTTTGCCAGGATTCCGGGTATAACGATATTTGACCCCCGACTGGCTCCAGAAACGCACAGTCGGGCCTCCCATCAGGAGCGACGGTAGGGAGAGCCGCAAAAGGAATCGCAGTTTCCCGAATTGCGGGGGTCCCCTCTGCCTCTAGGTCGGCATCTTCCTGAATAACCTCCCCCTCCCCTGCCTCTGGAAGGGGGTTCACCTTGTGCACTAGGAAAAAACCTCTGTGATTTTTTGAACCACATCTTCCCACCCCTCTGGGCCTTGGGGTAGGGTCTAGAGGGAAGGGAAAACGGACCCCTACAGCAGACAGAGTTTTTCCCTCCTGCTCGCTCCTGGTGAGGGTGTCTTTCACCTTGGTTCCGAACAAAGAAGAACCATCAAAGGGGGCATCGGTGAATGAAGACTTGAAGGCCTCCGCGAAATGACAAAGGCGCATCAGGCTTGCCTCCTAAGGGCGACTCCTGAGCTTGCTGCCCTACTCGCTCCCTCGGCTGCATATGAAATTAGCCTCATGGAGGAGTTAATGATGGAATTGAGGGTAGACATCTGGGCATTAACCGTATGGGCCACCGCCTCAGGAACGTTACCCATGAGAGTATCTCCTAGCTCCTTGAGGAGATCTCTCTGGAGCCGAGTAAAGTGAGATAAATAGTTCAGCGACCGTAAGGTAAAGGTTGCTGATGAAAGGGTATGCTTCCCGTACCGGTCCATGGTCCTAGATTCCTTGTTAGGAGGATGGACGGAGGAAGAAGTCTCGGCTAATTCCTTCTGGGTGGCCGCTGCCACCACCATGGCATACACAGGGACTCCCTTCGACAAAAATTCCTTACCCGGGGGAGCAGACAGAAATTTATTGGGTCTCCTGGGTACAGGTTCCACAGAATCAGGGTTCTCCCACACCCTCCAACAAATTAAATCCAAGAGCTCGTCGAAGGGTGGGGACACCCAGGAGGCAGAGGGCTGAGCACCAAAGGCCTTTAGGAAGACAGACTCCTCCTCAGAGGGGGCTTTGGACGGCCAGTCACCTCTATGTTTCAATATCTCCAGGATATCAGAGAAAGAAACATCCTCAGAGGATGACTTGGGGGACCCCTCCGATTCCTCGAGGTCAGTATCTGAGGTGAGAGACTCATCCTGGGAGTCTATGTGCTTCCTCTTGTACGTTTTCTTTCTAAGGGGCTCCTCAGGCAAACACTCTGAGGGGCCCTCAGAAACTTGGGGACCACTCATGGGGGTATTCTGAGGCCTAGGTACTCCACTGTCTACAGATAGGTGGTGATCAGAGACCTGCAATGGAGTGGTAGGGGACAGAATGACTGACCCGCATGATGTAGCTGACGATCTGGCCAGCGCACTCCGCATGGCCTCAAAGGCTGCCCCCCCTGAATCAGAGGACCGACCAGCCTCCGAGGCCACGACAGGAGTCGGGGTTCCCCAAGCTGAGGCACCGAGAGGGAGACGAGGAAAGTAAAGTTTTGTACCTACCATAAATGTAGATGTCCGATAGGTATGCATCTGCAGTCATAACATATGGGTTGCCCTGCCTCAGGCAGCCCTTCGGTCGGCCGGATTCCAAAGTCTGGGTCTGGCCTCGGTTGATGTCGCACTTCACCCGACATCATAGCTCCTGGGGTATAAAGGCATCAGCCGACGCCATTTTCCTCAGTGTTTCTTGCCCCAGATGCCAGGTGCCCTCTAGGAAGGCTAAATTTGGATAAAAGTAGAAAATTCCAAACAGTAGAAAGCAAAAAGTATATATACATATATACATACAAACAAATACACCATAATAGATTCCCCCAGCTAGCTAAGAGAGGGTAAGTACCCTAGGAATACCACAGAGGGGAAGGAGGGTGGGTAATCCTGACTGCAGATGCATACCTATCGGACATCTACATTTATGGTAGGTACAAAACTGTACTATGTCCTTCAAGGATGCATCTGCAGTCATAACATATGGGTAGAATACCATAGCCAAACTGGGGGGAGGAGGCACTAAGATAATGATGGTGTAGTTAAGATCCCTTGTAAAACTGCAGTTGCAAAGCCTGCTCGGGATCTGGAGTATAGAGGAAGATTGTAATGCTTGGCAAATGTATGCACGGAGCTCCAAGTTGCAGCTTCTAAAATGTCTTTGGTAGCCACTCCTCGTAGGAAAGCTGTGGTGGTGGCTGTAGCTCTTGTGGAGTGAGGCCTGATATTTTCAGGCGTTGTCTTTCCATGAAAAGAGTAGCAGAATCGAATGCAATTTCCTATCCATTTTGAAATTGTCTGTTTGGAAATTGCTTTTCCTTGCACTCCTGTTGCATATGCTACTAGAAGCTGGTCAGTTTTTCTGCTGGTCTTAGTTCTGTCCAAATAGTAGCGCAGTTGTCTATGTACATCCAAGGTGTGTAGTAGTTTTTCCCCCCTGTTCTGTGGGTTAGGGAAGAACGTAGGTAAATGAATAGCTTGGTTCAAGGACACCCTGGATACCACCTTTGGCATGAAAGTAGGATTGGTTCTCAGAGACACTCTATCCTGGTGAAAGATAAGGAACGGCTGCACTGCCATTAATGCCTGTAACTCTGATACCCTTCTTGCTGAAGTGATTGCTAGAAGGAAGGCAGTTTTCCAAGATAAGAACTGTAAGTCTGCTGATGCTGCTGGTTCAAAAGGGGAAAGTGTTAATTTTTCCAGCACAAAATTGAGATCCCATGCAGGCAGAGGTGGTTTCCTTGGAGGTTTTACATTTTTGATCCCTCTTGGAAACTGTCTGAGGAGAGGATGAGAGAAGATAGGCGGATCCATGTTGTACTCTGCTGAAATTGCTGAAGCATGAATCTTAATGGAAGAATAGGACAGGCCATTGTGGAATAGTTCTGCTAAGTATTCTAGGATGTGTGCTAGGTTTGCCAGTGTGACATTTGTTCCCTTTGATGCACTCCAAATGAGGAATCTCTTCCATTTGGCTGAGTATGTTTTCCTTGTGGAGGGTCTGCGAGCCTCCAGGATAATGTCCTTGACCCTCTGAGATAAAACAGGTTGGTTTTGTTTTATGCAATTTTCCAGGCAGTTATCTGCAGCATTTTCAAGTTTGGATGCAGGGTCTTGTAGTTGTTCTGCGTTAGAAGTAAAGGCCACAGAGGTAGAGGCCATGAGTTCGTCCGAGACATGCTTCTCAGTAGCGGGTACCAATGTTGCCTTGGCCAGTCTGGAGCTATCAGAATTACCTTTGGCTGTTCCTCCCTGATCTTCAGTAGAACTTTGTACATCAATGGGAGAGGTGGAAAGGCATAAACTGTCAGGGCCTTCCAGCTGAAAGAAAGGGAGTCCACCCTCCAGGCTTGTGGGTGGTATTCTCTTGTGCAGAATTTCTTCAGTTGGTGGTTGAGTGGGGAGGCGAACAGGTCTATCTCTGGCATTCCCCATTTCTTTGTTATGTTTTTGAAGATATCTGGATGCAGCATCCATTTGTGAGCATCCGTGGTAGTTCTGCTTAATCTGTCTGCTAGTGAATTCTCTTTTCCTGGTACGAATCTGGCCTGCAGTTGAATGTTGAGATTCAGGCCTAGGTTCCACAGGTCCATTGCCATCTGACATAGAGGGTAGGAATGCGTGCCTCCCTGTTTGTTGATGTACCACATGACTGTGGTATTGTCCGTCCTTATCAGCAGGTGTCCTTGCTGGAGGAATGATTTGAATGCCTCGATTGCATGCTTCACTGCCAGCATCTCCTTTAGATTTATGTGTAGATTCAGCTGGTCTTGGGACCATAGGCCTTGGATACACTTGTCTTCCATGTGTGCCCCCCAGCCTAGGTCTGAGGCGTCCGTGGTGATGGTCTGCCTTGGTTGTGGTTTGTGGAAAGGCAACCCTCTGTTGGTTTGGCAGGCCTGAGCCCACCACAGGAATTCTTGTTTCAGGCATGGAATGATTGGTATCATGGTTTCTAGACTGTGTCTGTGTTGAGACCATACATTCCTTAGGTACCATTGTAATTTTCTCATATGCAGTCTGGCAAGCGGGATCAAGATTATGCAGGATGCCATGTAACCCAGGGCCTGCAGGACTTTCCTTGCAGTAAGCTGAGTTTGTCTTGTCAATGCCATGAAGTAAACTGGAAGTTGCTTTTGTTTTTCTTCTGTGAGAAAAGCCATCTGAGTTATTATGTCCAGTTCTGCACCCAAAAAAGTTATCCTTTGGGATGGCACTAGTCTTGACTTCTGTATGTTGACTGTGTATCCTAAGGCTTGCAGCAGTTGTATGACATAGGTCAAATCCTTTAATATTTTTGTCTTGTTGTCCGCTTGTATTAGGCAGTCATCCAGGTATGGGTATATTTGAATTCCCTGAAGCCTGCAATGTGCAATTACTGATGCCAGGCATTTCGTGAATACTCTGGGCGCAGTAGATAAGCCAAAGGGCAATGCTGAGAATTGATAATGCTCTGATCCTGCAAGAAATCTGAGGTGTCTTCTGCAATCTGGTCGTATGGGGACGTGCAGGTATGCCTCCTTGAGATCTAGAGTCACCAGCCAAGACTCCTTGCCCAACATGGGAAGAAGTTGCTGTAGGGTCAGCATCTTGAATTTTGGTACAATGAGATATGCGTTCAGTGCGGACAAATCGAGAATAGGCCTCCATTGAGTTTCTTTTCTTGGTACAAGGAATAGTCTGGAGTAAAACCCTTGGCCTTGTTCCATAGGTGGTACCTTTTCTATTGCTCTCATCCTTAGTAAGTTGATGATTTGTTTTAGAGCCTCTGACTTCTGGCTTGATGGAAGGTTTGGCATTCCACTCTTTTTTGGTAAAGTGTGGAAGTGAAACCTGTAGCCTTTGTCTATTGTTTGCAAAGTCCATTTGTCTCTTGTAATGCAATGCCAGTTTTTTGAAAATAAAGCTAACTTTCCGCCCAAGGGTGCTTCCAGTTGTTCCCTGGTAGGCGGAATCAGAGTCAAGTCATTGTGTCTGTCCTGTGGAAGTGGTTGCAGTCGTAGCTGTGGCGGCACTCCTCTGGTTGTCATGTTGCCACTGACGGCCCCTGTAGGCACCCCTTGATTGACTTCTGCCTCTTGGGCGTCTATTTCTGCCTCTCTGTGCTCTGGAGGTGTCTGGAAAGGACCAATTCTTTGAAGGCCAATTTCTGCTGAACCTCAGAGGTTGGACCTGCAGAAATCCTTGACTGTTTGCACAGATTTTGCTTTTTCTTCCACTTTCTTTAGAACCTCCTGTGCAGGGGAGCCAAATAAACTTTGTTTCTCCATAGGGGCATCTAGGAGTTTAGACTTAACATGGTCCGGCAAGGATTGCTCTTTTAGCCAGGCATGCCTTCGAATCACTGCTCCAGTCATAGCCGATCTAAATGAAGCCTCCAGTGCATCATAGCCACATTTTAAGAAATGATTACTGACCTGTTGTGAGTTGTGTACCAACTCCTGAAGGGACTTACGGTCTAAAGGTTCAGGAGAGGAAAGCTTTTTATTCAGCTGTTCTAACAAAAATTCCTGGTATTGTATCATGTGAAATTGACAGTTTAAAGCCCTGGCAGAAAGAGTAACAGATGTATAAACCTTTTTACCCCATCTCTCTAATGCTCTTGATTCTCTTTCAGAGGGTAGGGTTTTTTTGGCAGAGGCAGCTGCAACACCCTTAGGGCCCTGAGAAATGGTTTCTGGGTCTGCAGCGTGGGCCTTATACAAGTGGAAATGAGAATCTGGGACCCTGTAATATCTGTCAGGTTTGGCAGGGGCCGGGGGAAGAGAATCAGGGGCAGAACTGGCATCATTGTATGCATCATCAACAACTGATAGTACAGGTGGTATGGCTAAAAGCCTATGCTGTGGTAAGTGTAAAAAAGTCCTTAGCCTTTTCCTAGAATCAGAAAAATCCTGACCCTGCCATTGGAAGTGTTCCCTCATTGAGTGTAGAGTATCCCCAAATGAAAACTCTTCTGGGGGGGAGGCAGACGGAATGGAGCCTTCTGCATCAGAATCCTCATAAGGTGAGTATGGTCCTTCCTGATGGTCTGATAACTCTGATCCATCCGAGGAATAGTCAGAGGAGAGAGGTTCAGGGGGTTCAGTCCTAGGCCTTTTTTCAGGAGGAGGTTGTGAGGCCCTGTCTGGGTGAGGTTGGGATCCCCTGATCAGAGAAATAAGGTCCTCAGCAAGGCTGAGAATCTGGGAACTTGAAGAAGGTCTGTGAGAGGGAGCTTTAGTAGGTAAGGCCTTGGAAAGTTTAGCTGCTTTAGCCCTGGAGAAGGCCTTAATAGACATAGAAGCAGGGGGGTCTAGCTGCCCCACGTGCAGGAGTAGAGATGTCCAACGGAATGGTGTCGGACAATTCCTGTGTGCCTGCTTCTTCGGTATGAATTTCCGTAGCCAACTCAGCCGGGGCCTGTGAGGCCTCGGTTGTCGGAGGCATGCTTTTGGCCGAAGGAAGAACCGAGGACTCAGTTTCAGCCGAAACCGAGACACTCGCGGTAGGCCTGACCGTGGTTTCAGCCGAAACCGCGGGCCGCGAGTGTCGGTCCTTTTCCTTGCGTTTTTTTGGCTAAATATGTAGTCGGAGTGTCCGACGGCATTTTATATGCAAAAGCGGGACCAAAATCTCTTCAGCAAACTCCGACCGACGTCTAAGTGTCCGTCTGTTGAAGGAAGCACAGGCTAAACAAGCCGATACGTCGTGGTCTGGGCCTAAGCAAGGAAGGCAGTAAGAGTGGAAATCCTTATGAGGTATTTGTTTCCCACAAGTTAAACAATTATTTACTTTGTCTGACATCGGCTGAGGCAAGAAAGAGTCCCCAACGGGGTACTTAGCTTTTAGAAGTCTTCGGTAGCTGAAATCTCTGGATCTGACTGACCGGCACTTGCGAACAGCTTCTGCTTCGGGCACTGCGCGGCAAGAAAGACTGGGGAAAATGGCGTCGGCTGATGCCTTTATACCCCAGGAGCTATGACGTCAGGTGAAGTGCGACATCAGCCGAGGCCAGACCCAGACTTTGGAATCCGGCCGACCGAAGTGTTGCCTGAGGCAGGACAACCCATATGTTATGACTGCAGATGCAGCTTTGAAGGACATCAGATAGATGTCCCAAGGCCTCTCCCTTAGACCAGACTGAAAAATCGCGAGTCCTGAATCCCGTGGACGGCGCCGACGGGGTAAGAGTTGACGTCGGCACCGATAAGCCCAGAGGGGCCATCGGAACCGACCTAGAAACATCACATGGAGCGGAGCATTCCAGCTCCGAAGACAGGGATGCACTCGGAGGAGGGAGAATCAAAGAATGTATCAGGACAGGCTCTGGAGCCGACTGGGATGGAACCGAGAACAATTTAGCCAAAACAGGTGACTGAAGGAGTCTCTGCATCACCCTATCAGCATCCACATCTGAAAGTGTCCTGGAGGATTTGGAGGACAGGGAGGGAGATCGAGATCTCCTCTCAGGTCAAACTTGTCTAGTACTGGGCGATCGGCTCCAACGAGGTTCTGATATAATTGGAGCCGACGCCGGTTCCATCAACACCGACACTTCTTGCGGCCCCGAGGACAGTGGAGCTGAGGAGGTCAAAGCTAGTTTGATTACTTTCTCCGGTGGCTTCGAGGAGACTGAAGGAGCTGGAGACCTCTTTTTTGATTTAGTGGATTTTGATTTTGAGCTGGAAGCAGATTCCAGGCCCTCTTCGAACAAGGGTTTCAAAAGTCCCTTCAGAATTGACTTATTCTTTCTTTCCTGAAGTACCCAGGGACTAAAAGCATGGCAGAAGATGCAAGACTCCTGCAGATGGATTGCTCCAAGACAACAGACACATACCGAGTTGTCCATCGGTGATGGACATTTTATAACCACACTTAAAGCATTTTTTAAAACCCAAAAGCTTGTGCTCCTTGGAATCTTTAGACACCTTGATAAGAATCACAATTACCAATACAAAGGGTCACGGTACTGAACCGACTGGAGAAAGAAAACACAGTCACAAAATATGCCACACTAAGCGTGGGAACAAATTTACCACAAACCAACTGCACAAACAATCTTCAGATTGGACACACACTAAAGCGACTAGGGCTAAAACCTCTAAATTAAATGGTTTTAGACCAGCAAGCACACACAAGAGAAACAGACACTAAAACCTCTAATTTAAACGGTTTTAGACAGAGACACACACAGGGATAAGCAAGGGGACAGACTAGGTACTCTAACGGGCCTAGCCCGTTGGAACAGCTAGTGGGATACCACAAAAACAATCAGACTACAAATTATGCACAAAACACCAAACTAGAAATAGCTATTAAAATAGCTTTTGTTTGTAATAAATTCTCTCAAGAAGAAGAAAAAAAGTACTTAGCCACAGCCAAGAGCGAGACCACATCTGAGCTACACGAGTGGTAAATGAGATCTGGGGATATGGAGCAATGCAGCATGGGATACCATTTTAGCCCAGCCAATAGAAAGACTTTGAGCTAGAAAAGTTTGGCCGAATCGGAGCAGATATTCGGCTCCGAACCCATGGGTAAGAATGTAGGCGAGATTGCACTACATAACATAGACAGTTCATGACTCCTAACAACTGGGGACACATCTCAGTTAAGGTGAAGATACGGATGATGTGTGGTACACAAAAAGTAGACATGCCAAGTCCTCATGGGAGGGAGTAGCAGAAGAACAAAAAAAAAAAAAGTCCACATAACAGCAGTCAATAAACATCAATGAATCTGAGAAAAAAATAAGCTTGACTTTTCAGTAACATATGACTTGTAAAGCTGCTAAAAACTAAGTGTAATATGAATAAACAACTGTTACATGAACTGTTAACTGCATTATAAGACCCTGCAAGTAAAATATGCAATGCCATAAAAGCAAGTAAATCTACCAGGAACATCAGAATTTGCAAGTTAACTATTTTACCCCCCACACAATGGTATTTATGTATTATAAGAAAATGCAAAGTTAATAAGACATGTATGCTGTAATAATTACATAAAACAATTGTATATACAACTGGCTTGAAACATTTTGAAATGTTCACTGATACAACATGAAAAAACAGTACTGAACATTGCTTGAGAAAAAAAAAAGCTGTATGTACTGGGCAATCTGAAGCAAATGTAAATCTAGCATACTTAAGAGTTTCAAACAAACTAGAAACCAGAAATGTCGTGCTTCACTATGAAAAATCTAAGTAAAACATTTTTAAACTATTCGACACAGATTACAACTTTCAAGAATTGAAGACGGAGTTAAAATTTTAAGAAAGACCAATGAAGAAGTAATTCTAGGCATTGTCCGGCATATGAATAGCACAACACCCACTAGTTACACTGACACATGACCACACATGACTCCTCATAAGGCACAGACATTTCATGTCGACTGATAAGACATGCTTTCTTTAAAAGAAATAAGTTGTGTTCTATAATGATTACAAGTACTAAAGAACATTTTTTCACTATATTCAGATGATTTTAACAAGAAACTGATGTCTGCTTTAAGACCTCAACAAAAAGCAAACGGGTAATAAAACATTTTAATAATATGTTCCTGTGTTTTTATTCTGTAACCTGAATATGCCATGAAACTAGAATCTAAACATAAAATATTTACAAAATGACATAGTTCATTTAATACATCCTTGACTAGGATAAGCAGTCTGGAGTAAGGGAGAATTTACAAAATGAGACAGAAAAACAGCTTCTTGCTATAATTACGATATCTAAATATTACCTTAGCTACAGGTAACCATAAAAGAAATGAGATGTCTACTGGCAAAAGAAGACAGAATAAATTTTTGTGGGAAAGATTTACGTCTCCTTCACTTCAATACATAAATAGAGAGTGACAAAAAGTACAGTTGTGTACACTCATCATAAATGTAGATGTTTGAGTGTGTTCACTATTGCAGTCATCACACTTTGGTTATATGCCTGCAGGTAGCCCTCAGTCAGCCCGAACACCAGAGTCTTGTGATTTCTGCATTGGATACTGACGCTTATTCCATGACGTCAGGTCATCAGGGGTATAAAACATGCAGCCGATGCCATTACATCAGTTTTTCATGCCCCAGATATCAGGTGCCACCAAAATAGGAAGAAATTACATGGTGTGGAACACCTCCAGTAAAAAGTAAATACCATTGCCATAAGATATGGCCAAAAAGAGGATAGGTTGAAAGTATAGAAAAAGTCAGGGGCTGGAGGGAGGGTAACCAGGACTGCAACAGGGAATACACTTGAATATCTACATTTATGGTAAGTGTACACAACTGTACTATGTTCTTCGTGTTTCACCGTTGCAGTCATCACACTTGGGGTGATTCCCTAAGCTGAGGAAGGGTGGAGGCAGTCGAGAAGCATTAGGGCTGGCTAGCAGGCCTTGTAAGACTGCTGTGGCAAATCCAGCTCTGGATTTAGAAAATATAGGTAAGTTGTAATGCTTGGTGTGTACAGAACTCCAGGTTGCAGCTTCCAGGATGTCCCTGGTAGGGTCTCCCCTGAGAAAAGCTGTAGAGGTTGAGGTAGCCGTAGTGGAATGAGTTCTGATCCCCTGTGGGGCAGGTTTTCCATGATGTTTGTAGCAGAAATGGATGCAGTGTGCTATCCATATGGAAATGGTTTGCTTTGAAATGGCCTTGACCTCTGCCCCTGTAGCAAAGATGACTAGCAGCTGGTCAGATTTTCTGAAAGGTTTAGTCCTGTCAAGTTAGGACCTGAGCTGTCTGTGCACGTCCAAGGAATGCAGGATCCTTTCCCCTTTATTCTGAGGATTAGGGAAAAAGGTTGGTAAATGGATGGATTGGTTTAAAGCCACACTGGATATCACCTTGGGCATAAAAAATGGGTTAGTCCTGAGGGGAAACCCTGTCAGTATGGAAAATAATAAAAAGTTCCACAGCCATTAGCTGATGGCTAGAAGTAAGGCTGTTTTCCAAGAGAGGAATTTTAACTCTGCTGCAGCAGCAGGCTCAAAAGGGGGAAGCATGAGCTTCTCTTAGTACAAAGTTAAGGTCCCAGGCAGGGGAGGGAGCTCTCCTCGGGGGCCTTAAATTGTTAGCTCCTCTCAGGAACTGTTTGATGAGAGGGTGAGAAAAGAGAAGTGGCTCAGTATTTGTAATGAGTTGAGATGGCAGAGGCATGAATCTTAATGGATGAGAAGGATAGGCCTCTGTGGAGCAGCTCTGCTACGTAATCTAGGATTTCAGGTAAGGTGGGCATGGCCATGTCCTCTTCTTGAGACTGGCTCCAAGAACAATATCTTTTCCACTTTTCAGAATAGGATTTCCTAGTACTAGGCCATCTGGCCTCAAGGATGACATCCAGCACCTGCTTGCTGAGGGTTGTTGGTGGTGTACTCAGGGGATAAGCCAGGCTGCAAGGTTCAGGGTTTGCAGCTGTGGATGCAAGATCGGTCCCTCCTGCTGGGACAGCAGGGAGGGGGTCTGATGTAGGTGCCAGGGTGGCACTGCTGTCAGACTGTGTAAGAGTGGGTACCAGTGCTGGTGTGGCCAGTCTGGGGCAATAAGGATTGTCCTTGGTCTGTCCTGTTTGATCTGGAGTAGTACTTTTGAGGGGAGAGGCAGAGGGGGAAAGGCATAAACTGAGAGGTTTTCCCATGTAAAGGATAGTGCATCCACTTTCCACACTTTGCTGTGAGGATTTCTGGTGCAAAATCTGCTCAACTGATGGTTTTGGAGGGAGGCAAAGAGGTCCACCTCTGGTGTCCCCCACCTGTGGATTAGAAGTTTGAATGAGTCGGGTTCCACTTTCCAGTCATATGGGTCCAGTAGATTTCTGCTTAAGTCGTCTGCCAGTGAATTTTGTTTGCCTGGCAGGAATTGAGCATGCATGTGCACTTGGTTGCTCAAGGCCGTGTACCACAGGGCCATAGCTAACCTGCATTGTGGGTAGGAATGAGTTCCCCCCTGCTTGTTTATGTACCACATAACTGGTGTTGTTTGTCTTTATCAGGAGTTGTCTTGGAAGGATAAGGTTTTTGAAGGCTGTCAGAGCATTCTGTACAGCTAACATTTCTTTTTGATTGATATGCAGGGGAATTTGTCCTGGGCTACATTTGCCTTGAATGCATTTGCCTGCCATGTGAGGCCCCCATGCATAGTCTGATGTGTCTGTTGTCAGGGTTTGGGCGGCGAGGGGTTGAGTGAAAGGAAGTCCCTTGTTGTGGTTGCATGCCTCTGCCCACCAAAGGAACTCTGCCCTTAGACAAGGAATGATAGGAATCACTGTTTCCAGGTCCTGAGAATGTTGACACTAGAGACTTTAAGTACCACTGAAG